>NC_041399.2:125859331-126069331 GCF_900747795.2 Erpetoichthys calabaricus
GTTATAGTTCAATGTAACTTGACTTCACAAAGGTGCGTTTCAAGAGCTGAAAAACACTCCAAGTGATAACACGTGTTACGGCTGGTTAATCTAGTAGAATCTGATCTACACAGTTAAATTCTGTTAGAATCCATCATTTCACATGTGATACAAGTGGTTTCCACACATAGAAGTTAAGGAATATTGAGTAACAATCAACATCAGTTTTGCACAATGCGTTTCAATGGGGAAAACAAGTGAATTTGAGATGTTGATGTTTACCTTGAGTAACACTTAGGAAACCATCCAAAGAGTTATTACCCATTAGAGAACAATGTATTACATCATTTGGAACAGTTTTACATCAGTATTTTCACGTGGGACTGAGATATAGTTGAATGTAACTTGACTTCACAATGGTGCGTTTCAAGAGCTTAAAAACACTCCAAGTGATAACAAGTGTTACGGCTGGTTAATCTAGTAGAATCTGATCTACACAGTTAAATTCTGTTAGAATCCATCATTTCACATGTGATACAAGTGGTTTCCACACATAGAAGTTAAGGAACATTGACTAACAATCAACATCAGTTTTCCCAATGCGTTTCAATGGGGAAAGCAAGTGAATTTGAGATGTTGATGTTTACCTTGAGTAACACTTAGGAAACCATCCAAAGAGTTATTACCTATTAGAGAACTATGTATTACATCATTTGGAACAGTTTTACATCAGTATTTTCACGTGGGACTGAGATATAGTTTAATGTAACTTGACTTCACAATGGTGCGTTTCAAGAGCTGAAAAACACTCCAAGTGATAACAAGTGTTACGGCTAGTTAATCTAGTAGAATCTGATCTACACAGTTAAATTCTGTTTGAATCCATCATTTCACATGTGATACAAGTGGTTTCCACACATAGAAGTTAAGGAATATTGAGTAACAATCAACATCAGTTTTGCACAATGCGTTTCAATGGGTAAAACAAGTGAATTTGAGATGTTGATGTTTACCTTGAGTAACACTTAGGAAACCATCCAAAGAGTTATTACCCATTAGAGAACTATGTATTACATCATTTGGAACAGTTTTACATCAGTATTTTCACGTGGGACTGAGATATAGTTGAATGTAACTTGAGTTCACAATGGTGCTTTTCAAGAGCTGAAAAACACTCCAAGTGATAACAAGCGTTACGGCTGGTTAATCTAGTAGAATGTGATCTACACAGTTAAATTCTGTTAGAATCCATCATTTCACATGTGATACAAGTGGTTTCCACATATAGAAGTTAAGGAACATTGAGTAACACTCAACATCAGTTTTGCCCAATGCGTTTCAATGGGGAAAACAAGTGAATTTGAGATGTTGATGTTTACCTTGAGTAACACTTAGGAAACCATCCAAGAGTTATTACCCATTAGAGAACTATGTATTACATCATTTGGAACAGTTTTACGTCAGTATTTTCACGTGGGACTGAGATATAGTTAAATGTAACTTGACTTCACAATGGAGCGTTTCAAGAGCTGAAAAACACTCCAAGTGATAACAAGTGTTACGGGTGGTTAATCTAGTAGAATCTGATATACACAGTTAAATTCTGTTAGAATCCATCATTTCACATGTGATACAAGTGGTTTCCACACATAGAAGTTAAGGAACATTCAGTAACAATCAACATCAGTTTTGCCCAATGCGTTTCAATGGGGAAAACAAGTGAATTTGAGATGTTGATGTTTACCTTGAGTAACACTTAGGAAACCATCCAAAGAGATATTACCCATTAGAGAACTATGTATTACATCATTTGGAACAGTTTTACATCAGTATTTTCATGTGGGACTGAGATATAGTTGAATGTAACTTGACTTCACAATGGTGCGTTTCAAGAGCTGAAAAACACTCCAAGTGATAACAAGTGTTTCGGCTGGTTAATCTAGTAGAATCTGATCTACACAGTTAAATTCTGTTAGAATCCATCATTTGACATGTGATACAAGTGGTTTCCACACATAGAAGTTAAGGAACATTGAGTAACAATCAACATCAGTTTTCCCAATGCGTTTCAATGGGGAAAACAAGTGAATTTCAGATGTTGATGTTTACCTTGAGTAACACTTAGGAAACCATCCAAAGAGTTATTACCCATTAGAGAACTATGTATTACATCATTTGGAACAGTTTTACATCAGTATTTTCACGTGGGACTGAGATATAGTTGAATGTAACATGACTTCACAATGGTGCGTTTCAAGAGCTGAAAAACACTCCAAGTGATAACATGTGTTACGGCTGGTTAATCTAGTAGAATCTGATCTACACAGTTAAATTCTGTTAGAATCCATCATTTCACATGTGATACAAGTGGTTTCCACACATAGAAGTTAAGGAACATTGAGTAACAATCAACATCAGTTTTCCCAATGCGTTTCAATGGGGAAAACAAGTGAATTTGAGATGTTGATATTTACCTTGAGTAACACTTAGGAAACCATCCAAAGAATTATTACCCATTAGAGAACTATGTATTACATCATTTGGAACAGTTTTACATCAGTATTTTCACGTGGGACTGAGATATAGTTGAATGTAACTTGACTCACAATGGTGCGTTTCAAGACCTGAAAAACACTCCAAGTGATAACAAGTGTTACGGCTGGTTAATCTGGTAGAATCTGATCTACACAGTTAAATTCTGTTAGAATCCATCATTTGACATGTGATACAAGTGGTTTCCACACATAGAAGTTAAGGAACATTGAGTAACAATCAACATCAGTTTTGCCCACTGCGTTTCAATGGGGAAAACAAGTGAATTTGAGATGTTGATGTTTACCTTGAGTAACACTTAGGAAACCATCCAAAGAGTTATTACCCATTAGAGAACTATGTATTACATCATTTGGAAAAGTTTTACATCAGTATTTTCACGTGGGACTGAGATATAGTTGAATGTAACTTGACTTCACAATGGTTCGTTTCAAGAGCTGAAAAACACTCCAAGTGATAACACGTGTTACGGCTGGTTAATCTAGTAGAATCTGATCTACACAGTTAAATTCTGTTAGAATCCATCATTTCACATGTGATACAAGTGGTTTCCACACATAGAAGTTAAGGAACATTGAGTAACAATCAACATCAGTTTTGCCCACTGCGTTTCAATGGGGAAAACAAGTGAATTTGAGATGTTGATGTTTACCTTGAGTAACACTTAGGAAACCATCCAAAGAGTTATTACCCATTAGAGAACTATGTATTACATCATTTGGAAAAGTTTTACATCAGTATTTTCACGTGGGACTGAGTTATAGTTGAATGTAACTTGACTTCACAAAGGTGCGTTTCAAGAGCTGAAAAACACTCCAAGTGATAACAAGCGTTACGGCTGGTTAATCTAGTAGAATGTGATCTACACAGTTAAATTCTGTTAGAATCCATCATTTCACATGTGATACAAGTGGTTTCCACACATAGAAGTTAAGCAACATTGAGTAACAATCAACATCAGTTTTGTCCAATGCGTTTCAATGGGGAAAACAAGTGAATTTGAGATGTTGATGTTTACTTTGAGTAACACTTAGGAAACCATCCAAAGAGTTATTACCCATTAGAGAACTATGTATTACAGCATTTGGAACAGTTTTACATCAGTATTTTCACGTGGCACTGAGATATAGTTGAATGTAACTTGACTTCACAATGGTTCGTTTCAAGAGCTGAAAAACACTCCAAGTGATAACACGTGTTACGGCTGGTTAATCTGGTAGAATCTGATCTACACAGTTAAATTCTGTTAGAATCCATCATTTCACATGTGATACAAGTGGTTTCCACACATAGAAGTTAAGGAATATTGAGTAACAATCAACATCAGTTTTGCACAATGCGTTTCAATGGGGAAAACAAGTGAATTTGAGATGTTGATGTTTACCTTGAGTAACACTTAGGAAACCATCCAAAGAGTTATTACCCATTAGAGAACTATGTATTACATCATTTGGAACAGTTTTACATCAGTATTTTCACGTGGGACTGAGATATAGTTGAATGTAACTTGACTTCACAATGGTGCGTTTCAAGAGCTTAAAAACACTCCAAGTGATAACAAGTGTTACGGCTAGTTAATCTAGTAGAATCTGATCTACACAGTTAAATTCTGTTAGAATCCATCATTTCACATGTGATACAAGTGGTTTCCACACATAGAAGTTAAGGAACATTGAGTAACAATCAACATCAGTTTTGCCCACTGCGTTTCAATGGGGAAAACAAGTGAAATTGAGATGTTGATGTTTACCTTGAGTAACACTTAGGAAACCATCCAAAGAGATATTACCCATTAGAGAACTATGTATTACATCATTTGGAACAGTTTTACATCAGTATTTTCATGTGGGACTGAGATATAGTTGAATGTAACTTGACTTCACAATGGTGCGTTTCAAGACCTGAAAAACACTCCAAGTGATAACAAGTGTTTCGGCTGGTTAATCTAGTAGAATCTGATCTACACAGTTAAATTCTGTTAGAATCCATCATTTGACATGTGATACAAGTGGTTTCCACACATAGAAGTTAAGGAACATTGAGTAACAATCAACATCAGTTTTCCCAATGCGTTTCAATGGGGAAAACAAGTGAATTTGAGATGTAGATGTTTACCTTGAGTAACACTTAGGAAACCATCCAAAGAGTTATTACCCATTAGAGAACTATGTATTACATCATTTGGAACAGTTTTACATCAGTATTTTCACGTGGGACTGAGATATAGTTGAATGTAACATGACTTCACAATGGTGCGTTTCAAGAGCTGAAAAACACTCCAAGTGATAACATGTGTTACGGCTGGTTAATCTAGTAGAATCTGATCTACACAGTTAAATTCTGGTAGAATCCATCATTTCACATGTGATACAAGTGGTTTCCACACATAGAAGTTAAGGAACATTGAGTAACAATCAACATCAGTTTTCCCAATGCGTTTCAATGGGGAAAACAAGTGAATTTGAGATGTTGATATTTACCTTGAGTAACACTTAGGAAACCATCCAAAGAATTATTACCCATTAGAGAACTATGTATTACATCATTTGGAACAATTTTACATCAGTATTTTCACGTGGGACTGAGATATAGTTGAATGTAACTTGACTCACAATGGTGCGTTTCAAGACCTGAAAAACACTCCAAGTGATAACAAGTGTTACGGCTGGTTAATCTGGTAGAATCTGATCTACACAGTTAAATTCTGTTAGAATCCATCATTTGACATGTGATACAAGTGGTTTCCACACATAGAAGTTAAGGAACATTGAGTAACAATCAACATCAGTTTTGCCCACTGCGTTTCAATGGGGAAAACAAGTGAATTTGAGATGTTGATGTTTACCTTGAGTAACACTTAGGAAACCATCCAAAGAGTTATTACCCATTAGAGAACTATGTATTACATCATTTGGAAAAGTTTTACATCAGTATTTTCACGTGGGACTGAGATATGTTGAATGTAACTTGACTTCACAATGGTTCGTTTCAAGAGCTGAAAAACACTCCAAGTGATAACACGTGTTACGGCTGGTTAATCTGGTAGAATCTGATCTACACAGTTAAATTCTGTTAGAATCCATCATTTCACATGTGATACAAGTGGTTTCCACACATAGAAGTTAAGGAATATTGAGTAACAATCAACATCAGTTTTGCACAATGCGTTTCAATGGGGAAAACAAGTGAATTTGAGATGTTGATGTTTACCTTGAGTAACACTTAGGAAACCATCCAAAGAGTTATTACTCATTAGAGAACTATGTATTAAATCATTTGGAACAGTTTTACATCAGTATTTTCACGTGGGACTGAGATATAGTTGAATGTAACTTGACTTCACAATGGTGCGTTTCAAGAGCTTAAAAACACTCCAAGTGATAACACGTGTTACGGCTGGTTAATCTAGTAGAATCTGATCTACACAGTTAAATTCTGTTAGAATCCATCATTTCACATGTGAAACAAGTGGTTTCCACACATAGAAGTTAAGGAACATTGAGTAACAATCAACATCAGTTTTCCCAATGCGTTTCAATGGGGAAAACAAGTGAATTTGAGATGTTGATGTTTACCTTGAGTAACACTTAGGAAACCATCCAAAGAGTTACTACCCATTAGAGAACTATGTATTACATCATTTGGAACAGTTTTACATCAGTAATTTCACGTGGGACTGAGATATAGTTGAATGTAACATGACTTCACAATGGTGCGTTTCAAGAGCTGAAAAACACTCCAAGTGATAACACGTGTTACGGCTGGTTAATCTAGTAGAATCTGATCTACATAGTTAAATTCTGTTAGAATCCATCATTTCACATGTGATACAAGTGGTTTCCACACATAGAAGTTAAGGAACATTGAGTAACAATCAACATCAGTTTTGCCCACTGCGTTTCAATGGGGAAAACAAGTGAATTTGAGATGTTGATGTTTACCTTGAGTAACACTTAGGAAACCATCCAAAGAGTTATTACCCATTAGAGAACTATGTATTACATCATTTGGAAAAGTTTTACATCAGTATTTTCACGGGGACTGAGATATAGTTGAATGTAACTTGACTTCACAATGGTTCGTTTCAAGAGCTGAAAAACACTCCAAGTGATAACACGTGTTACGGCTGGTTAATCTAGTAGAATCTGATCTACACAGTTAAATTCTGTTAGAATCCATCATGTCACATGTGATACAAGTGGTTTCCACACATAGAAGTTAAGGAACATTGAGTAACAATTAACATCAGTTTTGCCCACTGCGTTTCAATGGGGAAAACAAGTGAATTTGAGATGTTGATGTTTACCTTGAGTAACACTTAGGAAACCATCCAAAGAGTTATTACCCATTAGAGAACTATGTATTACATCATTTGGAAAAGTTTTACATCAGTATTTTCACGTGGGACTAAGATATGATTGAGTGTAACTTGACTTCACAATGGTGCGTTTCAAGAGCTGAAAAACACTCCAAGTGATAACACGTGTTACGGCTGGTTAATCTAGTACAATCTGATCTACACAGTTAAATTCTGTTAGAATCCATCATTTCACATGTGATACAAGTGGTTTCCACACATTGAAGTTAAGGAACATTGAGTAACAATCAACATCAGTTTTCCCAATGCGTTTCAATGGGGAAAACAAGTGAATCTGAGATGTTGATGTTTACCTTGAGTAACACTTAGGAAACCATCCAAAGAGTTATTACCCATTAGAGAACTATGTATTACATCATTTGGAACAGCTTTACATCAGTATTTTCACGGGGACTGAGATATAGTTGAATGTAACATGACTTCACAATGGTGCTTTTCAAGAGCTGAAAAACACTCCAAGTGATAACAAGTGTTACTGCTGGTTAATCTAGTAGAATGTGATCTACACAGTTAAATTCTGTTAGAATCCATCATTTCACATGTGATACAAGTGGTTTCCACACATAGAAGTTAAGGAACATTGAGTAACACTCAACATCAGTTTTGCCCAATGCGTTTCAATGGGGAAAACAAGTGAATTTGAGATGTTGATTTTTACCTTGAGTAACACTTAGGAAACCATCCAAGAGTTATTACCCATTAGAGAACTATGTATTACATCATTTGGAACAGTTTTACATCAGTATTTTCACGTGGGACTGAGATATAGTTGAATGTAACTTGACTTCACAATGGTGCATTTCAAGAGCTGAAAAACACTCCAAGTGATAACATGTGTTACGGCTGGTTAATCTAGTAGAATCTGATCTACACAGTTAAATTCTGTTAGAATCCATCATTTCACATGTGATACAAGTGGTTTCCACACATAGAAGTTAAGGAACATTGAGTAACAATCAACATCAGTTTTCCCAATGCGTTTCAATGGGGAAAACAAGTGAATTTGAGATGTTGATGTTTACTTTGAGTAACACTTAGGAAACCATCCAAAGAGTTATTACCCATTAGAGATCTATGTATTACATCATTTGGAACAGTTTTACATCAGTATTTTCACGTGGGACTGAGATATAGTTGAATGTAACTTGACTCACAATGGTGCGTTTCAAGACCTGAAAAACACTCCAAGTGATAACAAGTGTTACGGCTGGTTAATCTTGTAGAATCTGATCTACACAGTTAAATTCTGTTATAATCCATCATTTCACATGTGATACAAGTGGATTCCACACATAGAAGTTAAGGAACATTCAGTAACAATCAACATCAGTTTTCCCAATGCGTTTCATTGGGGAAAACAAGTGAATTGGAGATGTTGATGTTTACCTTGAGTAACACTTAGGAAACCATCCAAAGAGTTATTACCCATTTGAGAACTATGTATTACATCATTTGGAACAGTTTTACATCAGTATTTTCACGTGGGACTGAGATATAGTTGAATGTAACATGACTTCACAATGGTGCGTTTCACGAGCTGAAAAACACTCCAAGTGATAACACGTGTTACGGCTGGTTAATCTAGTAGAATCTGATCTACACAGTTAAATTCTGTTAGAATCCATCATTTCACATGTGATACAAGTGGTTTCCACACATAGAAGTTAAGGAACATTGAGTAACAATCAACATCAGTTTTCCCGAATGCGTTCAATGGGGAAAACAAGTGAATTTGAGATGTTGATGTGTACCTTGAGTAACACTTAGGAAACCATCCAAAGAGTTATTACCCATTAGAGAACTATGTATTACATCATTTGGAACAGTTTTACATCAGTATTTTCACGTGGGACTGAGATATAGTTGAATGTAACATGACTTCACAATGGTGCGTTTCAAGAGCTGAAAAACACTCCAAGTGATAACACGTGTTACGGCTGGTTAATCTAGTAGAATCTGATCTACACAGTTAAATTCTGTTAGAATCCATCATTTCACATGTGAAACAAGTGGTTTCCACACATAGAAGTTAAGGAACATTGAGTAACAATCAACATCAGTTTTCCCAATGCGTTTCAATGGGGAAAACAAGTGAATTTGAGATGTTGATGTTTACCTTGAGTAACACTTAGGAAACCATCCAAAGAGTTATTACCATTAGGGAACTATGTATTACATCATTTGGAACAGTTTTACATCAGTATTTTCACGTGGCACTGAGATATAGTTGAATGTAACATGACTTCACAATGGTGCGTTTCAAGAGCTGAAAAACACTCCAAGTGATAACACGTGTTACGGCTGGTTAATCTAGTAGAATCTGATCTACACAGTTAAATTCTGTTAGAATCCATCATTTCACATGTGATACAAGTGGTTTCCACACATAGAAGTTAAGGAACATTGAGTAACAATCAACATCAGTTTCGCCCACTGCGTTTCAATGGGGAAAACTAGTGAATTTGAGATGTTGATGTTTACCTTGAGTAACACTTAGGAAACCATCCAAAGAGTTATTACCCATTAGAGAACTATGTATTACATCATTTGGAAAAGTTTTACATCAGTATTTTCACGTGGGACTGAGATATGATTGAATGTAACTTGACTTCACAATGGCTTCTTTCAAGAGCTGAAAAACACTCCAAGTGATAAGACGTGTTACGGCTGGTTAATTTGATAGAATCTGATCTACACTGTTAAATTCTGTTAGAATCCATCATTTCACATGTGATACAAGTGGTTTCCACACATAGAAGTTAAGGAATATTGAGTAACAATCAACTTCAGTTTTGCACAATGCGTTTCAATGGGGAAAACAAGTGAATTTGAGATGTTGATGTTTACCTTGAGTAACACTTAGGAAACCATCCAAAGAGTTATTACCCATTAGAGAACTATGGATTACATCATTTGGAAC
Source organism: Erpetoichthys calabaricus (assembly GCF_900747795.2). Taxonomy (NCBI): domain Eukaryota; kingdom Metazoa; phylum Chordata; class Cladistia; order Polypteriformes; family Polypteridae; genus Erpetoichthys; species Erpetoichthys calabaricus. Next base: position 125,869,162 of record NC_041399.2, read on the forward strand.
AGTTTTACATCAGTATTTTCACGTGGGACTGAGATATAGTTGAATGTAACTTGACTTCACAATGGTGCGTTTCAAGAGCTTAAAAACACTCCAAGTGATAACACGTGTTACGGCTGGTTAATCTAGTAGAATCTGATCTACACAGTTAAATTCTGTTAGAATCCATCATTTCACATGTGAAACAAGTGGTTTCCACACATAGAAGTTAAGGAACATTGACTAACAATCAACATCAGTTTTCCCAATGCGTTTCAATGGGGAAAACAAGTGAATTTGAGATGTTGATGTTTACCTTGAGTAACACTTAGGAAACCATCCAAAGAGTTATTACCATTAGGGAACTATGTATTACATCATTTGGAACAGTTTTACATCAGTAATTTCACGTGGGACTGAGATATAGTTGAATGTAACATGACTTCACAATGGTGCGTTTCAAGAGCTGAAAAACACTCCAAGTGATAACACGTGTTACGGCTGGTTAATCTAGTAGAATCTGATCTACACAGTTAAATTCTGTTAGAATCCATCATTTCACATGTGATACAAGTGTTTTCCACACATCGAAGTTAAGGAACATTGAGTAACAATCAACTTCAGTTTCGCCCACTGTGTTTCAATGGGGAAAACTAGTGAATTTGAGATGTTGATGTTTACCTTGAGTAACACTTAGGAAACCATCCAAACAGTTCTTACCCATTAGGGAACTATGTATTACATCATTTAGAAAAGTTTTACATCAGTATTTTCACGGGGCACTGAGTTATGATTGAATGTAACTTGAATTCACAATGGCTTCTTTCAAGAGCTGAAAAACACTCCAAATGATAAGACGTGTTACGGCTGGTTAATTTGGAAGAATCTGATCTACACTGTTAAATTCTGTTAGAATCCATTATTTCACATGTGATACAAGTGGTTTCCACACATAGAAGTTAAGGAATATTGAGTAACACTCAACTTCAGTTTTGCACAATGCGTTTCAATGGGGAAAACAAGTGAATTTGAGATGTTGATGTTTACCTTGAGTAACACTTAGGAAACCATCCAAAGAGTTATTACCCATTAGAGAACTATGTATTAAATCATTTGGAACAGTTTTACATCAGTATTTTCACGTGGGACTGAGATATAGTTGAATGTAACTTGACTTCACAATGGTGCGTTTCAAGAGCTTAAAAACACTCCAAGTGATAACACGTGTTACGGCTGGTTAATCTAGTAGAATCTGATCTACACAGTTAAATTCTGTTAGAATCCATCATGTCACATGTGATACAAGTGGTTTCCACACATAGAAGTTAAGGAACATTGAGTAACAATTAACATCAGTTTTGCCCACTGCGTTTCAATGGGGAAAACAAGTGAATTTGAGATGTTGATGTTTACCTTGAGTAACACTTAGGAAACCATCCAAAGAGTTATTACCCATTAGAGAACTATGTATTACATCATTTGGAAAAGTTTTACATCAGTATTTTCACGTGGGACTAAGATATGATTGAATGTAACTTGACTTCACAATGGTGCGTTTCAAGAGCTGAAAAACACTCCAAGTGATAACACGTGTTACGGCTGGTTAATCTAGTACAATCTGATCTACACAGTTAAATTCTGTTAGAATCCATCATTTCACATGTGATACAAGTGGTTTCCACACATTGAAGTTAAGGAACATTGAGTAACAATCAACATCAGTTTTGCCCAATGCGTTTCAATGGGGAAAACAAGTGAATCTGAGATGTTGATGTTTACCTTGAGTAACATTTAGGAAACCATCCAAAGAGTTATTACCCATTAGAGAACTATGTATTACATCATTTGGAACAGCTTTACATCAGTATTTTCACGGGGACTGAGATATAGTTGAATGTAACATGACTTCACAATGGTGCTTTTCAAGAGCTGAAAAACACTCCAAGTGATAACAAGTGTTACTGCTGGTTAATCTAGTAGAATGTGATCTACACAGTTAAATTCTGTTAGAATCCATCATTTCACATGTGATACAAGTGGTTTCCACACATAGAAGTTAAGGAACATTGAGTAACACTCAACATCAGTTTTGCCCAATGCGTTTCAATGGGGAAAACAAGTGAATTTGAGATGTTGATTTTTACCTTGAGTAACACTTAGGAAACCATCCAAGAGTTATTACCCATTAGATAACTATGTATTACATCATTTGGAACAGTTTTACATCAGTATTTTCACGTGGGACTGAGATATAGTTGAATGTAACTTGACTTCACAATGGTGCATTTCAAGAGCTGAAAAACACTCCAAGTGATAACATGTGTTACGGCTGGTTAATCTAGTAGAATCTGATCTACACAGTTAAATTCTGTTAGAATCCATCATTTCACATGTGATACAAGTGGTTTCCACACATAGAAGTTAAGGAACATTGAGTAACAATCAACATCAGTTTTGCCCAATGCGTTTCAATGGGGAAAACAAGTGAATTTGAGATGTTGATGTTTACTTTGAGTAACACTTAGGAAACCATCCAAAGAGTTATTACCCATTAGAGATCTATGTATTACATCATTTGGAACAGTTTTACATCAGTATTTTCACGGGGACTGAGATATAGTTGAATGTAACTTGACTACACAATGGTGCGTTTCAAGACCTGAAAAACACTCCAAGTGATAACAAGTGTTACGGCTGGTTAATCTTGTAGAATCTGATCTACACAGTTAAATTCTGTTATAATCCATCATTTCACATGTGATACAAGTGGATTCCACACATAGAAGTTAAGGAACATTCAGTAACAATCAACATCAGTTTTCCCAATGCGTTTCATTGGGGAAAACAAGTGAATTGGAGATGTTGATGTTTACCTTGAGTAACACTTAGGAAACCATCCAAAGAGTTATTACCCATTTGAGAACTATGTATTACATCATTTGGAACAGTTTTACATCAGTATTTTCACGTGGGACTGAGATATAGTTGAATGTAACATGACTTCACAATGGTGCGTTTCAAGAGCTGAAAAACACTCCAAGTGATAACACGTGTTACGGCTGGTTAATCTAGTAGAATCTGATCTACACAGTTAAATTCTGTTAGAATCCATCATTTCACATGTGATACAAGTGGTTTCCACACATAGAAGTTAAGGAACATTGAGTAACAATCAACATCAGTTTCTCCGAATGCGTTCAATGGGGAAAACAAGTGAATTTGAGATGTTGATGTTTACCTTGAGTAACACTTAGGAAACCATCCAAAGAGTTATTACCTATTAGAGAACTATGTATTACATCATTTGGAACAGTTTTACATCAGTATTTTCACGTGGGACTGAGATATAGTTGAATGTAACTTGACTTCACAAAGGTGCGTTTCAAGAGCTGAAAAACACTCCAAGTGATAACAAGAGTTACGGCTGGTTAATCTAGTAGAATCTGATATACACAGTTAAATTCTGTTAGAATCCATCATTTCACATGTGATACAAGTGGTTTCCACACATAGAAGTTAAGGAACATTGAGTAACACTCAACATCAGTTTCTCCCAATGCGTTTCAATGGGGAAATGAAGTGAATTTGAGATGTTAATGTTTACCTTGAGTAACACTTAGGAAACCATCCAAACAGTTATTACCCATTAGGGAACTATGTATTACATCATTTGGAACAGTTTTACATCAGTATTTTCACGGGGCACTGAGTTATCATTGAATGTAACTTGACTTCACAATGGCTTGTTTCAAGATCTTAAAAACACTCCAAATGATAACAAGTGTTACGGCTGGTTAATCTAGAAGAATCTGATCTACACAGTTAAATTCTGTTAGAATCCATCACTTCACATGTGATACAAGTTGTTTCCACACATAGAAGTTAAGGAACATTGAGTAACACTCAACTTCAGTTTCACCCAATGCGTTTCAATGGGGAAAACAAGTGAATTTGTGATGTTGATGTATACCTTCAGTAACACTTAGGAAACCATCCAAACAGTTCTTACCCATTAGGGATCTATGTTTTACATCATTTAGAACAGTTTTACTTCAGTATTTTCACCGGCACAAAGTTATAGTTAAATGTAACATGAATTCACAATGGAGCGTTTCAAGAGCTGAAAAACACTCCAAATGATAAGAAGTGTTACGGGTGGTTAATCTAGTAGAATATAATATACACAGTTAAAATTTGTTAGAATCCATCATTTCACATGTGATACAAGTTGTTTCCACACGTAGAAGTTAAAGAACATTGACTAACGCTCAACTTCAGTTTCACCCAATGCGTTTCAAAGGGGAAAACCAGTGAATTTGAGATGTTGATGTGTACCTTGAGTAACACTTAGGAAACCATCCAAACAGATCTTACCCATTAGGGAACTACGTATTACATCATTTAGAACAGTTTTACATCAGTATTTTCACGGGCACTGAGTTATAGTTGAATGTAACTTGAATTCACAATGGCGTGTTTCAACAGCTGAAAAACACTCCCAATGATAAGAAGTGTTACGGATTTTTAACCTGGTAGAATCTGATCTACACAGTTAAGTTTTGTTAGAATCAATCATTTCACCTGTGATACAAGTGGTTTCCACGCATAGAACTTAAGGAATATTGAGTAACACACAACTTCAGTTTCTCCCTATGCATTTCAAAGGAGAAAACAAGTGAATTTGAGATATTGATGTGTATCTTCAGTAACACTTAGGAAACCATCCAAACAGTTATTACCCATTAGATAACTGTTTATTACATCATTTAGAACACTTTTACATCAGTATTTTCACGGGGCACTGAGTTATAATTGAATGTAACTTGAATTCTCAATGGTGCGTTTCAAGAGCTGAGAAACACTCCAAGTGCTAAGAAGTGTTATGGCTGGTTACCCTAGTAGAATCTAAACTACACAGTAGAATTCTGTTAGCATCCTTCATTTCAGATGTGATACAATTGTTTTCCAAACATAGAAGTTAAGGAACATTGAGAAACACTCAACATAAGTTTCGCCCAATGCGTTTCAAAGTGGAAAACAAGTGAATTTGAGATGTTGATGTGTACCTTGAGCAACACTTAGGAAACCATCCAAACAGTTATTACCCATTACAGAACTATGTATTACATCATTTAGAAAAGTTTTACATCAGTATTTTCACGGGGCACTGAGTTATAGTTCAATATATCTTGAATTCACAATGGTGCGTTTCAAGAGCTAAAAAACACTCCCAATGATAAGAAGTGATACGGCTGGTTAACCTAGTAGAATCTAATCTACACAGTAGAATTCTGTTAGAATCCATCATTTCACATGTTATACAACTGGTTTCCACACCTAGAAGTTAAGGAATATTGAGTAACACTCAACTTCAGTTTCGCCCAATGCGTTTCAAAGGGGACAACAAGTGAATTTGATATGCTCATCTGTACCTTGAGTAACGCTTCGGAAACCATCCAAACAGTTATTACCCATTAGAGAAGTATGTATTGCATCATTTAGAACAGTTTTACATCAGTATTTTCACTGGGCACTGAGTTATAGTTGAATGTAACATGAATTCACTATGGAGCGTTTCAATAGCTGAAAAACACTCCAAATGATAAGAAGTGTTACGGCTGGTTATTCTAGTAGAATCTAATATACACTGTTAAAATTTGTTAGAATCCATCATTTCACATGTGATACACGTGGTTTCCACACATAGAGGTTAAGGAACATTGAGTAACACTCAACATCACTTTCTCCCAATGCGTTTCAAAGGGGAAAAGAAGTGAATTTGAGATGTTGATGTTTACCTTGAGTAACACTTAGGAAACCATCCAAACAGTTTTTACCCATTAGAGAACTATGTATTACATCATTTGGAACAGTTTTACATCAGTATTTTCACGGGGCACTGAGTTATCATTGAATGTAACTTGAATTCACAATGGCTTGTTTCAAGATCTTAAAAACACTCCAAATGATAAGAAGTGTTAGGGCTGGTTAATCTAGAAGAATCTGATCTACACAGTTAAATTCTGTTAGAATCCATCATTTCACATGTGATACAAGTTGTTTCCACACATAGAAGTTAAGGAACATTGAGTAAAAATCAACTTCAGTTTCTCCAAACGCGTTTCAATGGGGAAAACAAGTGAATTTGAGATTTGATGTGTACCTTGAGTAACACTTAGGAAACCATCCAAACAGTTCTTACCCATTAGGGAACTATGTATTACATCATTTAGAACAGTTTTACATCATTATTTTCATGGGGCACAGAGTTATAGTTGAATGTAACATGAATTCACAATGGAGCGTTTCAAGAGCTGAAAAACAATCCAAATAATAAGACGTATTACGGTTGGTTAATGTAGTAGAATCTGATCTACACAGTTAAATTCTGTTAGAATCCATCATTTCAGTTGTGATAAAAGTGGTTTCCACACATAGAAGTTAAGGAACATTGAGTAACACTCAACTTTAGTCTCGCCCAATGCGTTTCAATGAGGAAAACAAGTGAATTTGAGATTTGATGTTTACCTTGAGTAACACATAGGAAACCATCCAAACAGTTCTTACCCATTAGAGAACTATGTATTACATCATTTAGAACAGTTTTACATCAGTGTTTTCACGGGGCACTGAGTTATAGTTGAATGTAACTTGAATTCACAATGGCGTGGTTCAAGAGCTGAAAAACACTCCACATCATAAGAAGTGTTACGGATGGTTAATCTAGTAGAATCAGATCTACACAGTTAAATTCTGTTAGAATCCATCATTTCCGATGTGATACAATTGTTTTCCAAACATAGAAGTTAAGGAACATTGAGAAACACTCAACATAAGTTTCGCCCAATGCGTTTCAAAGTGGAAAACAAGTGAATTTGAGATGTTGATGTGTACCTTGAGTAACACTGAGGAAACCATCCAAACAGTAATTACCCATTAGGGAACTGTGTATTACATCATTTAGAACAGTTTTACATCAGTATTTTCACGGGCACTGAGATATAATTGAATGTAACTTGAATTCACAATGGCGTGTTTCAACATCTGAAAAACACTCCCAATGATAAGAAGTGTTACGGATGGTTAACCTAGTAGAATCTGATCTACACAGTCAAGATCTAGATAGATAGATAGATAGATAGATACTTTATTAATCCCAATGGGAAATTCACATTCTTCAGCAGCAGCATACTGATACAATAAATAATATTAAATTAAAGAATGATAATAATACAGGTGAAAAAAAACAGACAATAACTTTGTATAATGTTAAATGTTAACGTTTACCCCCCCGGTGGAATTAAAGAGTCGCATAGTTTGGGGGAGGAACGATCTCCTCAGTCTGTCAGTGGAGCAGGACAGTGACAGCAGTCTGTCGCTGAAAATGCTCTTCTGTTAGCATCCTTCATTTCAGATGTGCTACAACTGGTTTCCACACATAGAAGTTAAGGAACATTGAGTAACACTCAAGTTCAGTTTCGACCAATGTGTTTCAATGGGGATAACAAGTGAATTTGAGTTATTGATGTGTACCTTTAGTAACACTTAGGAAACCATCCAAAAAGATTATTACCCATTAGGGAACTATGTATTACATCATTTAGAACAGTTTTACATCAGTATTTTTACGCAGCACTGAGTTATTGTTGAATGTAACTTGAATTCACAATAGCGTGTTTCAAAAGCTGAAAAACACTCCCAATGATAAGAAGTGTTACGGATGGTTAACCTAGTAGAATCTGATCTACTCAGATAAGTTCTGTTAGAATCCATCATTTCACATGTGATGCAAGTGGTTTCCACACATAGAAGTTAAGGAAAATTGAGTAACACTCAACTTCAATTTCGCCCATTGAGTTTCATTGGGGAAAAGAAGTGAATTTGAAAAATTGATGTGTACCTTGAGTAACACTTAGGATACCATCCAAACAGTTATTACCCATTAGGGAACGATGTATTACATCATTTAGAACACTTTTTCATCAGTATTTTCACGGGGCACTGAGTTATAGTTGAATGTAACTTGAATTCACAATGGCATGTTTCAAGAGCTGAACAATACTCCAAATGATTTGTAGTGTTGCAGATGGTTAATCTGGTAAAATCTGATCTACACAGTTAAATTCTGTTAGAATCCTTCATTTCACATGTGATACAAGTGGATTCCACACATAGAAGTTACGCAACATTGAGTAACATTCAAGTTCAATTTCACCCAATGCGTTTCAATGGGGAAAACAAGTGAATTTGAGATGTTGATATGTACCTTGAGTAACACTTAGGAAACCATCCAAACAGTTATTACCCTTTAGAGAACTATGTATTACATAATTTAGAACAGTTTTACATCAGTATTTTCATGGCGCACTGAGTTATAGTTGAATTTAACTTGAATTTACAATGGCGCGTTTCAAGAGCTAAAAAACACTCCCAATGAAAAGAAATGTTACGATTGGTTAACCTAGTAGAATCTGATCTACACAGTTAAATTCTGCTAGAATCCATCATTTCACATGTGATAGACGTGATTTCCACACATAGAAATTAAGGAACATTGAGTAACACATAACTTCAGTTTCGCCCTATGCGTTTCAAAGGGGAAAACAACTGAATTTGAGATGTTGATTTGTACCTTCAGTAACACTTAGGAAACCATCCAAACAGGTGCTACCCATTAGGGAACTATGTATTACATCATTTAGAACAGTTTAACATCAGTAATTTAACGGGGCACTGAGTTATTGTTAAATGAAACTTGAATTCACAATGGCGCGTTTCAAGAGCTGAAAAACACTCCCAATGATAAGAAGTGTTACGGATGGTTAAGCTAGTAGAATCTAATCTACACAGATAAATTCTGTTAGAATCCATCATTGCACATGTGATACAAGTGATTTCCACATATAGAAGTTAAGGAACATTGAGAAACACACAACTTCAGTTTCGCCCAATGCGTTTCAAAGGGAAAACAAGTGAATTTGAGATGTTGATGTGTACCTTCACGAACACTTAGGAAACCATCCAAAGAGTTATTACCCATTAGAGAACTATGTAGTACATCATTTGGAACAGTTTTACATCAGTATTTTCACGTGGGACTGAGATAGAGTTGAATGTAACTTGACTTCACAATGGTGCGTTTCAAGAGCTGAAAAACACTCCAAGTTATAACAAGTGTTACGGCTGGTTAACCTAGTAGAATCTGATCTACACAGTTAAATTCTGTTAGAATCAATCATTTCACATGTGATACAAGTGGTTTCCACACATAAAAGTTAAGGAACATTGAGTAACAATCAACATCAGTTTTGCCCATTGCGTTTCAATGGGGAAAACAAGTGAATTTGAGATGTTGATGTTTACCTTGAGTAACACTTAGGAAACCATCCAAAGAGTTATTACCCATTAGAGAACTATGTATTACATCATTTGGACCAGTTTTACATCAGTATTTTCACGTGGGACTGAGATATAGTTGAATGTAACTTGACTTCACAATGGTGCGTTTCAAGAGCTGAGAAACACTCCAAGTGATAAGAAGTGCTACGGCTGGTTAACCTAGTCGAATCTAATCTACTCAGTTGAATTCTGTTAGAATCCATCATTTCACATGTGATAGACGTGATTTCCACACATAGAAGTTAAGGAACATTGAGTATCACATAACTTCAGTATCGCCCTATGCGTTTCAAAGGGGAAAACAAGTAAATTTGAGATGTTGATGTGTGCCTTGAGTAACACTTAGGAAACCATCCAAACAGTTATTACCCATTAGGGAACTATGTATTACATCATTTAGAACAGTTTTTCATCAGTATTGTCACGGGGCACTGAGTTATAGTTGAATGAAACTTGAATTCACAATGGCGCATTTCAAGAGCTGAAAAACACTACAAATGATTTGAAGTGTTACAGATGGTTAATCTGGTAGAATCTGATCTACACAGTTAAATTCTGTTAGAATCCTTCATTTCACATGTGATACAAATGGTTTCCACACATAGAAGTTAAGGAACATTGAGTAACACTCAACTTCAGTTTTGCCCAACACGTTTCAATGGGGAAAACAAGTGAATTTGAGATGTTGATGTGTACCTTGAGTAACACTTAGGAAACCATCCAAACAGTTATTACCCATTAGGGAACTATTTATTACATCATTTAGAACAGTTTTAAATCAGTATTTTCACGGGGCACTGAGTTAAAGTTGAATGTAAATTGAATTCACAATGCCGTGGTTCAAGAGCTGGAAAACACTCCACATCATTAGAAGTGTTACAGATGGTTAATCTAGTAGAATCACATCTACACAGTTAAATTCTGTTAGAATCCATCATTTCACATGTGATACAAATGGTTTCCACACATAGAAGTTAAGGAACATTGACTAACACTCAACTTCAGTTTCTCCCAATGCGTTTCAATGGGGAAAACAAGTGAATTTGAGATGTTGATTTTTTCCTTGAGTAACACTTAGGAAACCATCCAAGCAGTACTTACCCGTTAGAGAACTATGTTTTACATCATTTAGAACAGTTTTACATCAGTATTTTCACGGGGCACTGAGGTATAGTTGAATGTAACATGAATTCACAATTGCGCGTTTCAAGAGCTGAAAAACACTCCAAATGATAACAAGTGTTACGGCTGGTTTTTATAGTAGAATCTGATCTACACAGTAGAATTCTGTTAGAATCCATCATTTCACATGTGATACAAGTGGTTTCCACACATAGAAGTTTAGAAACATTGAGTAACACTCAACTTCAGTTTCGCCCAATGAGTTTCAAAGGGGAAATCAATTGAATTTTAAATGATGATATGTACCTTGAGTAACACTTAGGAAACCATCCGAAAAGTTCTTACCCATTAGGGATCTTTGTATTACATAATTAGGAACAGTTTTACATCAGTATTTTCACGGGGCACTGAGTTATAATTGATTGTAACTTGAATTCACAATTGCGCGTTTCAAGAGCTTAAAAACACTCCAAATGATAAGAAGTGTTACAGCTGGTTAATCTAATAGAATCTGATCTACACAGTAGAATTTTGTTAGAATCCATCATTTCACATGTGATAGAAGTGGTTTCCACTCATAGAAGTTAAGGAACATTGAGTAACACTCAACTTCAGATTCGCCCAATGCGTTTCAAAGGGGATAACAAGTGAATTTGAGATGTTGAGGTGTACCTTGAGTAACACTTAGGAAACCATCCAAACAGTTCTTACCCATTTGTGAACTATGTATTACATCAGTGAGAACAGTTTTGCATCAGTATTTTGACGTGGCACTGAGTTATGTTTGAATGTAACTTGAATTCGTTTCAAGAGCTGAAAAGCTCTCCAAATGAGAAGTGATACTGCTGGTTAATCACGTAGAAACTGTTCTATACAGTACAATTCTGTTAGGAACCTACCTTTCACTTGTGATACAAGTTGTTTCCACACATTGAAGTTAAGTAACATTGAGTAACACTCAACTTTAGTTTCGCGATATGAGTTTGAATAGGGAAAAGATGTGAATTTGAGATGTTCATGTGCACCTTGAGTAACACTTAGGAAACCATCCAAACAGTTATTTCCTATTAGGGAACTATGTTTTATATGCTTTGGAACAGTTTCAAATCAGCATTTTCAAGGGGCACCGAGTTACAGCTGAATGTAACTTGAATTCACAATTGCGTGTTTCAACAGCTGAGAAGCACTCCAAATAATAAGAAGTGTTACTGCAGGTTAATCATGGAGAAATTGATTTACACAGTCAATTTCTGTTAGGAACCTACCTTTCATATGTGACACAAGTGGTTTCCACACATAGAATTTAAGTAACATTGAGTAACACTCAACTTCAGTTTCGCCCAATGTGTTTCAATGGGGAAAACTAGTGAATTTGAGATGTTGATGTGTACCTTGAGAAACACTTAGGAAACTATCCAAACAGTTCTTACCCATTTGGGAACTATGTTATGTATAATTTAGAAAAGTTTTACATCAGGACTTTCACGGGGCACTGAGTTATATTTGAATGTAACTTAAATTCACAATAACAGTTTTCAGGAGCTGAAAAACACTCCAACTGATAAGAAGTGTTAAGGTTGGTTGGAAAAGAAGTGAATTTGAGATGCTGATGTGTACCTTGACTAACACTTTTGAAACCATCCAAACAGTTCTTACCCATTAGGGAACTATATTTTATATTATTTAGACCAGGTTTACATCAGTATTTTCACGGGGCACTGAGTTACAGCTGAATGAAACTTGAATTCACAGTAGAACATTTGAAGAGCTGAAAAACACTCCAAATGATAAGAAGTGTTAAGGCTGGTTAATCACGTAGAAACTGATCTACACAGTAAAATTCTGTTAGGAACATACAGTGGTGTGAAAAACTATTTGCCCCCTTCCTGATTTCTTATTCTTTTGCATGTTTGTCACACAAAATGTTTCTGATCATCAAACACATTTAACCATTAGTCAAATATAACACAAGTAAACACAAAATGCAGTTTGTAAATGGTGGTTTTTATTATTTAGGGAGAAAAAAAAATCCAAACCTACATGGCCCTGTGTGAAAAAGTAATTGCCCCCTGAACCTAATAACTGGTTGTGCCACCCTTAGCAGCAATAACTGCAATCAAGCGTTTGCGATAACTTGCAATGAGTCTTTTACAGCGCTCTGGAGGAATTTTGGCCCACTCATCTTTGCAAAATTGTTGTAATTCAGCTTTATTTGAGGGTTTTCTAGCATGAACCGCCTTTTTAAGGTCATGCCATAGCATCTCAATTGGATTCAGGTCAGGACTTTGACTAGGCCACTCCAAAGTCTTCATTTTGTTTTTCTTCAGCCATTCAGAGGTGGATTTGCTGGTGTGTTTTGGGTCATTGTCCTGTTGCAGCACCCAAGATCGCTTCAGCTTGAGTTGACGAACAGATGGACGGACATTCTCCTTCAGGATTTTTTGGTAGACAGTAGAATTCATGGTTCCATCTATCACAGCAAGCCTTCCAGGTCCTGAAGCAGCAAAACAACCCCAGACCATCACACTACCACCACCATATTTTACTGTTGGTATGATGTTCTTTTTCTGAAATGCTGTGTTCCTTTTACGCCAGATGTAACGGGACATTTGCCTTCCAAAAAGTTCAACTTTTGTCTCATCAGTCCACAAGGTATTTTCCCAAAAGTCTTGGCAATCATTGAGATGTTTCTTAGCAAAATTGAGACGAGCCCTAATGTTCTTTTTGCTTAACAGTGGTTTGCGTCTTGGAAATCTGCCATGCAGGCCGTTTTTGCCAAGTCTCTTTCTTATGGTGGAGTCGTGAACACTGACCTTAATTGAGGCAAGTGAGGCCTGCAGTTCTTTAGACGTTGTCCTGGGGTCTTTTGTGACCTCTCGGATGAGTCGTCTCTGTGCTCTTGGGGTAATTTTGGTCGGCCGGCCACTCCTGGGAAGGTTCACCACTGTTCCATGTTTTTGCCGTTTGTGGATAATGGCTCTCACGGTGGTTCGCTGGAGTCCCAAAGCTTTAGAAATGGCTTTATAACCTTTACCAGACTGATAGATCTCAATTACTTCTGTTCTCATTTGTTCCTGAATTTCTTTGGATCTTGGCATGATGTCTAGCTTTTGAGGTGCTTTTGGTCTACTTCTCTGTGTCAGGCAGCTCCTATTTAAGTGATTTCTTGATTGAAACAGGTGTGGCAGTAATCAGGCCTGGGGGTGGCTACGGAAATTGAACTCAGGTGTGATACACCACAGTTAGGTTATTTTTTAACAAGGGGGCAATTACTTTTTCACACAGGGCCATGTATGTTTGGATTTTTTTTCTCCCTAAATAATAAAAACCATCATTTAAAAACTGCATTTTGTGTTTACTTGTGTTATATTTGACTAATGGTTAAATGTGTTTGATGATCAGAAACATTTTGTGTGACAAACATGCAAAAGAATAAGAAATCAGGAAGGGGGCAAATAGTTTTTCACACCACTGTACATTTCTCATATGATACAAGTGGTTTCCACAATTAGGAGTTAAGGAACATTGAGTAACACTCAACTTCTGTTTTGCCCAATAAGTTTCAGAAATAGGGTAAACAAGTGAATTTGATATGTTGAAGTGTACCTTGATTAACACTTAGGAAACCCTTCAAACAGTTCTCACTCATTAGGGAAGTATGCTTTACATCATTTTGAACTGTTTTTACATCAGTATTTTCACTTGGCACTGATTTATAGTTGAATGTAACTTGATTTCACAAGAACTCGTTTCAAGAGGTGAAAAGCACTTCAAATGATATGAAGTTTTACGGCGTAGAAACTGATCTACACAGTAAAGTTCTTTTAGGAACCTATATTTCATAAGTGATGTAACTTGTTTCAATTCATTGAAGTTAAGTAACCGTATGTAACACTCAACTCCCATCCAACCATCCATTATCCAACCCACTATATCCTAACTACAGGGTTACTGGGGTCTGCTGGAGCCAATCCCAGCCAACATTGGGTGCAAGGCAGGAAACAAACCCCGGGCAGGGCACCAGCCCACTGCAGGGCACGCACACACACACACATACGCACACACACAAACCAAGCATAAACTAGGGACAATTTAGAATCGCCAATGCACCTAACCTGCATGTCTTTGGACTTTGGGAGGAAACCGGCACACCCGGAGAAAACCCACTCAGACACGGGGAGAACATGCTAACTCCTCGCAGGGAGGGCTCCTAACTGCGATGCAGCAGCGCCACCCACTGGGTCACCGTGCTGCCCCACACTCAACTTGAGTTTCGCCAAATGCATTTCAATAGGGTGAACATGTGAATTTGAGAAGTTCAAGTGTACCTTGAGTACCACAAGCTTAAAGCAAGAAGTAAACGAGCACATTCCTGCTGTTGACCAATGTGTCTCCTCTCAATTAAGTGTGGAGTTTTAACTTTGAAACCAATTACTGAAGCTCAGTGTTCCTAGACATTATAAAGAGATACGTCCTGTGAGACTTAAACTCGCGTTATATTGCTATTTAACAGATGCAGGAAAAGTGGACGAAACACCTGGGATGACCAGTTTGGTTTCATTTTCAAGCCAATCATGCCTGCATTAAAGGGAACCTTAATATACATGTCTGGCTGAGTTTTTGCACCAGCAGTATAGTATAAGTATATAGGGCTTGTGTGGATATGAACTCCAATGACATGCGGTTAAGTTTAAGGTTTAATGTTCACATTTCCTCAAAAGAGATTAAAGTCAGAGGAAAACAAAAACTTTCCTTATGTTTTCCAACATGTCTCCTATCAATGAAGAGTGGAGTTTTAACTGTGAATCCGAATTCAGAAGCTGAGCGTTCCTAGACATTTTAAAGAGATGAGGGCTATGTGACTTTAAACACGCATCTCCTTTGCTCTTTTTCGGATGCTGGAAGAACCTAAGAAACACCTGGGATGACCTGTTTGGTTACGTTTTGATGCCAGTCATACCTGCATTAAAGGGAACCTTAATATACATGTCTGGCTGAATTGTTGCACGAGCAGGAGTAGAGTATATAGGGCTTGAGTGGATTTGGACTCCCATCACATGCGGTCCAGTTTAAAAGTTAATGATACCGTTTCCTTAAAAGAGATTAAAGTCAGAGGAAAACAAATACTTTCCTGGTGTTTACCAACGTGTCACCTCTCAATGAAGAGTGGAGTTTTAACTGTGAATTTGATTACAGAAGACATTTTAAAGAGTTGAGTGCTGTGTGACATTGAAACACACATCTCCATTGCTCTTTTACGGATGCTGGAAGAACCTGCGAAACACCTGGGATGACCAGTTTGGTTTTATTTTGATGCCAGTCATTCCTACATTAAAATTAACCTTAATATTTGTGATTTGCTGTTTTGTTGCACCAGAAGGAGTAGAGTCTGTAGGGCTTGTGTTGTTTTGTAGTGCAGTCATATGCGGTCCAATTTAAGAGGTAATTGTTGATATTCCTCAAAAGAGCTTAAAGCCAGAAGTAAATGAATACATTCCTGGTGTTGACCAATGTGTCTCCTCTCAATGAAGCGTGGAGTTTTAACTGTGAAGCCGATTACAGAAGCTGAGTGTTCCTTGACATTTTAAAGAGATAAATGTTCTGAGACTTGAAACGCGTATATTGCTATTTGTCAGATGCAGGAAGAACGAACGAAACACTGGGGGAGACCAATATGGTTTCATTTTCAAGCCAGTCATACCGGCATTAAAGGGTACCTTAATATATGTGTCTGGCTGTGTTTTTGCACCATCCGGAGTAGAGTGTATAGTGCTTGTGTGGATTTGGACTCCAGTCACATGCGGTCCAGTTTAGTAGTTAATGTTCGTTTTCCTCAAACGAAATTAGAGTCAGAGGAAAACAAATACTTTCCTGGTGTTTCCACCATGTCTCCTCTCAATTAATAGGGGAGGTTTAACTATGAATCCCATTACAGAACCTTATGTGGACGCTGAAGTCGAAAACAATGGGAGACAAAAGCACCAATTTAAAATAAAAAGCAATTTCTTTATTCTTGGTGAGTTAAAGAGACTGCAGACCCTCAGCTCAGTGACACTAACTTGTCACATCAGACAGTTTGTCTAAAAGAAAGAAATCCTCTCTTTTTATTACCTAGCGTATTCATTAACCAAAGAGAAAAAAACATGGCAGTTCATTTTGAGGTCATACATAGATTGCTGTAAGTTACGGTTACATCCGAATTTATTACATACAGGAGTGTACAGAGTTTATTACCAACTTACAGAGTCATCAGGGCACTCACATTCCTAATAATATGCCTTTATCAGCACATACACACAAGACTGGTTTAAAGCAGTTTCTTATAGTTCAGTACATTAGTTATAAAGAAATTACATTCTTATAGCTTTAATATCTTCATTAGATTTTGTTTGGTTAGATTAATAAATCCTTATGTATTAATCCATAAGGGACATGCTTCTTATAGTTTTAAGCAAGAATTCAGAAACTATCACATTGATTTATAATATCACAGGGTGTTCTGTTAGTATCAAGATGTCAGCATTTTCTCATAAAAGAATGCAAGTTATTCCCTTATACTGTGCACAAGCTTAATTCTTGTTCTACCTAAATGAAGAACAAATCATATAGAAGTAAAAATCATATAGCTCTCTGCAGCATGATTAATACAAAATACAGTCCTTGGTATTTGTGAGTTAAATACTTATAATCATTATAGTTAATAATGTTTTTTCTTTCTCACTTAGCGTTCCCAGACATTTTAAAGAAATGAGTACTGTGTGACTTGAAACAAGAATCTCCATTGCTCTTTTACGGATGCTGGAAGAACCTACGACTAAACTGGGATAACCAGTTTGGTTTCATTTTGATGCCAGTCATGCCTGCATTAAAGGGAACCTTAATATACATGTCTGGCTGTGTTCTTTCACCAGCAGGAGTAGAGTATAAAGGGCTTGTGTTGATTTGTACTCCTATCACATGCGGCCCAGTTTAAGAATTAATGATCGCGTTTCCTCAAAATTGATTAAACTCAGAGGAAAACAAATATTTTACTGGTGTTTAGAACTGTGTCTCCTCTCAATTAAAAGTGGAGTTCTAACTGTGAATCCGATTAAAGAAGCTGAGATTTCCTAGACATTTTAAAGAGATGAGTGCTGTGTGACTTGAAACGAGCATTTCCATTGCTCTTTTACAGATGCTGGAAGAACCTACAAAATACCTGGGTTGATCAGTTTGGTTTCATTTTGATGCCAGTCATGCCTGCATTAAAGGGAACTTTAACATTCGTGTATGGCTGTTTTGTTGCACCAGCAGGAGTAGAGTATGTAGGGCTTGTGTGTCTATGGAATGCAGTCATATGCTGTCCAGTTTAAGAGTTAATGGTTGAGATTCCTCAAAAGAGTTTAAAGCCAGAAGTAAACAAACACATTCCTGGTGTTGACCAACGTGTCTCCTGCAAAGTCAGTTTGGAGTTATAACTGTGAAGCCAATTCCAGAAGCTTAGTGTTCCTAGACATTTTAAAGAGATAAGTGCTGTTATACTTGATGTGTGCATCATATTGCTATTTAACAGATTCAGGAAGAGCAGGCAAAACACCAGGGGAGACAAGTTTGGTTTCATTTTGATGCCAGCCGTGCCTGCATTAAAGGGAACTTTAATATACATGTCTGGCTGTGTTTTTGCACCAGTAGGAGTAGAGTATGTAGGGCTTGTGTGGATTTCAACTCCAGTCACGTGCAGTCCATTTTAAGATTTAATGTTCGCGTTTCCTCAAACGAGATTAAAGTCAGAGGAAAACAAATACTTTCCTGGTTTTAACGTGTCTCCTCTCAATTAAGAGTGGAATTTTAACTGTGAATCTGATTACAGAAGCTGAGCGTTCCTAGACATTTTATAGAGATAAATAATATGAGAATTGAAATGCGCATAATATTGCACTTTTACGGATGCTGGAAGAACATACATAACACCGAGGATGACCTGTTTGGTTTAATTTGGAACCCACTCATGCCTGCATTAAAGGGAACATTAATATACGTGTCTGGCTGTGTTGTTGCACCAGCAGGAGTAGAGTATATAGGGCTTGTTTGGATTTGGACTCCGATAACAAGCGGCCCAGTTTAAGAGTTAATGATTGCATTTCCTTAATGAGATTAAAGTCAGAGGAAAAGAAATTCTTTCCTGGTGTTTACCAACACGTCTCTTCTCAAAGAAGAGTGGAGTTTTAACTGTGAATCTGATTACGGAAGCTGAGAGTTCCTAGAGCAGGGAGTTTACGACAGGGGCAGGGAGTATAGGACAGGCCAGGTTTAGATCTATACATGGAAGAACAAACAATGGTGTAGAAATAAAAATGCATAGTAATGTAAATTCTAAGCAAAAATTTAAATGTAGAAGGAGTAACACATTAAAAATAGCTTGCCTTAATGCTCGAAGTATCAAAAATAAGGTAAGTGAGTTGGAGTTGTATGAAGCAGAGCATAATTATGATATTATAGCAACAACGGAAACCTGGCTAAATAACAAAGATGGAGATGAGTGTAACATAGAGGGAAACACATTTTTTAGGAAGGATAGACAGAACCGAAATGGAGGTGGGGTTGCTGTTTATGCCAAACAGGATTTAAATGTAAGTCCTCTTCAGTTGGATGATGAGCTCCATCTTAGTGAGGACATGTGGCTTCGCCTGGAAAACATTAGGGAAAGAGATCTTATTTTAGGAGTGTGTTATAGACCTCCCAATTCAGACAGTAATTTCAACACACATCTTTTTAGTAATATCAAAAAGGCAAGTTAACAGGGAGATATTATAGCCATGGGGGACTTTAATTATCCAAATATTAACTGGGATAACTTTGCAGATGGAGGAGCACAAGAGCAGGAGTTTTTAGAAGTAATCAGTGACTGTTTTTTAACACAGCAAGTTAAAGCACCAAAAAGTGGTGAAGCCTGCCTGGATTTAGTATTTTGTAATAATCAGGATAGAATTGAGGGTGTAGAGGTGATTGAACAATTCTCAGATACAGATGCAAAGACTAAAATTGCTAAGCTGAACTTTGGTAGGGATAATTTTGAGCAGATGCGACAATGTTTAAGTAGGATACACTGAGATAAGCTTTTAAGTGTGGAGACAGTCAAGGAGCAGTGGAACAAGTTTAAAAATGTTGTTACATGTAATGCAGGACAGATACATACCTAAATTTGGAGTTAATAGGAAACTAAAAAAAACTTCACGGTGGATTAATAAAGATTTAAAAAAGAAGTTGCAAAGGAAAAAACTGCTCTATAAGGCATATAAGACTAATGACTGTAAAGTGAATCACAGAGTGTATGAGAACATGATGGCAACCATTAAGAAGGATATCAGGGAGGCTAAAAGACAGTTGGAGAGGAATATAGCAGATAAGGCGACCCTAAGAGATTCTTTCAGAATTTTAGTAGTAAAAGAACAGTCAAGGAGGAGGTCAAGTGCATCAGAAATAGTAAAGGGGAATTAAAAGATACAGACAGTGAAATAGCGGATGCCCTAAACTTACATTTTTCTGAGGTGTTTACAAGTGAGCAAGAGGATAACCTCCCAGAGGTAAACGGGACTACTAAGGAGGTATTGAGGGATTTGGAAATTGTAGAGGGAGAAGTGCTTGTCAGATTAAATAAACTGAAATCAAACAAATCACCAGGACCAGATAATATTTACCCTCAAGTTCTTAAGGAGGCTAGCGAGTACATATATAAACCCTTGACACATATTTTTAGGAAGTCACTGTGCACAAGAGAGATTCTGAAGGACTGGAAAATGGCAAATATTATCCCATTATATAAAAAGGGTGACAGGGCAGATCCAAGCAACTATAGGCCAGTAAGCTTAACATGCATCACAGGAAAATTAATGGAAGGAATTATTTAGGATAAGATTGAGCAACACCTGGCATGGACAGGAGTTTTTCTGAACAGTCAGCATGGGTTCAAAAGAGGGAGGTCGTGTTTTACTAACATGCTGGAATTCTATGAAGAGGCAACAAAAGGATACAATCAAACTTGAGCATATGATATTATTTCTCTGGATTTTCAGAAAACATTTGATAAGGTGCCACATGAGAGACGGCATCAAATTAAAAGAAGTGGGAGTTCAGGATGATGTTTTTAGATGGGTGTAGAATTGGCTCAGACACAGGAAGCAGAGCGTGATGGTGCGAGGAACCTCATCAGAACTGGCTGATGTTAAGAGAGGTGTTCCACAGGGGTCAGTGCTAGGGCCAGTGCTATTTTTAATATATATAAACTATTTAGATAGGAATATAAGTAACAAGGTGGTTAAATTTGCAGATGATACCAAAATAGGTGGATTAGCAGATAATTTGGAATCCGTTACATCATTACAGAAGGACTTGTATAGCATACATGCTTGGGCAGATTTGTGGCAGATGAAATTTAATGTCAGTAAATGTAAAGTATTACACATAGGAAGTAAAAATATTAGGTTTGAATACACAATGGGCAGTCGGAAAATCGAGGAGTTTAGGAGTCATAGGGGACTCTAAGCTATCGACTTCCCGACAGTGTTCAGAAGCCATTAAGAAGGCTAACAGAATGTTAGGTTATATAGCACGTTGGGTGGAGTACAAGTCCAAGAAGGTTATGCTCAACCTTTATAATGCACTGGTGAGGAAAACAAATACTTTCCTGGTGTTTACCAACGTGTCTCCTCTAAATTACGAGCAGAATTTTAACTGTGAAGCCGATTACAGAAGCTGAGTGTTCCTAAACATTTTAAAGAGATAAGTGCTGTGAGACTTGAAACGCGCGTCATATTGCTCTTCAACGGATGCAGGAAGAGCTGACGAACACCGGGGTAGACCAATTTTGTTTCATTTTCAAGCCAGTCATGCCTGCATTAAAGGAAACCTTAACATACGTGTCTGGCTTTGTTTTTGCACCAGCAGGAGTAGAGTATATAGGGCTTGTGTGGATTTGGACTCCAATCACATGTGGTCCATTTTAAGAGATAATGTTCGGTTTCCTCAAAAGAGATTAAAGTCAGAGGAAAACAAATACTTTCCTGGTGTTAACTACATGTCTCCTATCAATGAAGAGTGGAGTTTTAACTGTGAATCCGATTACAGAACTTGAGCATTCCTAGACATTTTAAAGAGATGAGTGCTGTGTGACTTGAAACACGCATCTCCATTGCTCTTTTATGGATGCTGGAAGAACCAACGAAACACTTGGGATGGCCAGTTTGGTTTCGTTTTGATGCCAGTCATGCCTGCATTAAAGGGAACCTTAATATTCGTGTCTTGCTGTTTTGTTGCACCAGCAGGAGTAGACCATGTAGGGCTTGTGTGGCTTTGGCATGCAGTGGTCCATTTGAAGAGATAATGGTTGAGATTCCTCAAAAGAGCTTAAAGCCAGAAGTAAACGAACACATTCCTGATGTTGACCAACTTGTCTCCTCTCAATTAAGTGATGAGTTTTAAATGTGAAATTGATTACAGAAGCTGAGTTTTCCTAGACATTTTAAAGAGATAAGTGCCGTGAGACTTGAAATGCTTGTCATATTGCTATTTAACGGATGCAGGAAGAGCGGACGAAACACTGGGCGTGACCAATTTTGATTCATTTTGAAGCCAGTTATGCCAACATTAATCGGCACCTAAATATTCTTCTCTGGCTCTTTTGTTACACCAGCAGGAGTAGACCATGTAGTGCTTGTGTGACTTTGGACTCCGGTCACATGCCGTCCAGTTTAAGAGTTAATGATCGCGATTCGTCAAAAGTGCTTAAAGCCTCAAGTTAACGAGCGCTTTCCTGGTGTTGACCAATGTGTCTCCTCTCAATTAAGTGTGGAGTTTTAACTTTGAAGCCAATTACAGAACCTGAGCATTCCTAGACATTTTAAAGAGAAAAGTGCTGTGTGACATGAAAAGCGCATCTCCTTTGGTCTTTTCAGATGCTGGAAGAAACTATAAAACACCGGGGATGACCAATTTGGTTTCACTTTGAAGCCAGTCATGCCTGCATTAAATGGCACTTAAAGATTTGTTTCTGGCTGTCTTGTTGCACCATAAGGAGTGGACCATGTAGGGCTTGTGTGGCTTTGGACTCTCATCACATGCCTTCCAGTTTAAGAGTTAATGGTCACAATTCCTCAAAAGTGCTTAAAGACAGAAATGCTAAACTAGCAAACTGAAATGCTTCATTGACATTACTGGATTTGCTTGACTTGGTTAATGTTTAACAGTTTCTTTTCATTCACGTTTGATCTGGTTAAAGAATTTATTGTTTATTATTGTTTATTAGTTATGAAATCTAGTCAAATGGTACATTCTGTTAACTTGCGTAATTATTTACTGAATGATTTTAAAGGATAACAAGAAGACATGGCTCTGCACTCACTGAATGGGTATGTCTAACAGACAGAAGATATAAAACATCAGACAATATTAGTAGGAAGTCTTTCATCTTTACCACCTGGTAAGAAAGACCATCTCAAAACTTCAGCAGCTACTATGGTCCACATTATATACTTTATGTAGTACTGCTGCCTATGCTTGTAATATTACATTACCTGTACATTTAGATTACATTGAATAAATGCACAGTTTGCTTTCAGGGGTATTTTGCCTGTGGTTTTTAAAAATGCAGATGTTATATAAAACTATAGTTTGAAGTATATGTTTCCAAATAACAAAGAAGCTAAACTTTTGAGTCAGTGAGAAAGGAAATCATTTTCAAGATAATATATTGTGAAGTTTTTGAGTCCCTAAAATTCCCCTAGCTGAATGGTGTACCGAAACTCTTTCAACACAGGCAAGGATTGCTTGTCTGTCACCGAGGCAACCACAGGATCACAGCCTCACCACATAATGCGCCGTTTGGCTGATGGTTCATGCAGGGAACAGTCTCACCTGGCCACAAACATGGCGTTGTTACTTCTTATTTGTTCTGTGTGTATTAAAGTGGTAGTTCCCATTCGAAAAAAGACCCTGACTCTGACTGTTTTGAACAAATAAATAGAGTTTGTTTTACTGAAGCCTGTGGACTCAGCAGCTTCACTCAGGTGTAAGACAGTGACTCACACGTCACATGGTACCAGAAGTGGGGCCTTGCACTGATGGACCCTCAATAGGGGTACGATGTTCCTCTCCTGCTGGAGCTGGATGAGGCTTCTGTAGGCGCTCCTGTCCTTGCCTGTTCCCGAGATGTGCTGGTGAAGTTGGCTCCTTCAGACAACCCCAAATGTTTCCTATTCTGTTTTGAATGCATGGCAATACTGATGCACTGGGACAAGACAGGCTGGGCTAATCGCTGATGCTTCAGGTCGTGGCCTCCGCCTCTACCTCATCCTTACCTCTCCTCAGAGCAATGTCCGCTGCCACCCCCAACTAGGTTTCTTCTGCTCAAAACCAGACTCCTAGAGTTGCTGACTTTACTGCTGGGGCACATGGATGAATGCCACAGGCAGAAGGTGCTGTGGTTAGGAACCCCCACCTGGGACTGAGCACAGGTGCTTTCGCTGTGATCAGCTGAGGTATCTGGCTCAAGAGTGCTGTCTCTCACTCACACAGTCCATGGACCTCGGTCTGGGCAGATATATGTTTCTCCACTTCACTCTGGCTTCTTTTAATTGAGAAGAGGAATACCCTCTTCCCAGGCATCCCAGCACTTTTCTGTAGTAGTGAGGGAGGGGCGACAACGAGCTGACAGCAGCTTAGACTCTGCATTTAAATAAGTGCATGTTGCAAATGACTCTTACTATATGGAGTAGGAGGGCCTGAATTTCAAAACCCCACACTTTTTGATTAAGGGTTTTTCTTATTTGGGGTGATTTGTGATTGCACAGGGGAATGGCTGATTGAGCAGTGAGTGGTTTTGTAGGACTTGCCCTGACAGTCAAGTTGTTTTTGCTCATAGACCTGCTAAGAGACCCTTTGAGAGGGTTGGGGTTAGACATTGTTGGCCCACTTCCCAAGAGTAAGAATGATTATCTCTTGATGGTTGATTATGCAACAAGGTACCCCAAAGTGGCCACTCTGCGGAAGGCCAATACTCAAGCTATTGATAAGGCTCTATCAGAAATAGTCACGCATATTGGCATTCCTCGCAAGATTTTAACTGATCAGGGTACGCCCTTCACGTCTTGTATCATGAAACAGCTGTGTGAGAACACTGCAATTAAACAATTGAGCACCACTATGTATCACCCACAGACGAATAGCCTGACTGAATAATTTAACAAGACTTTAAAACAGATGATTTGGCGGCTGGCCCATGACAACTAGACCTTCTGTGACACCTTGTTGCCCTTCATCCTGTTTGCTATATGGGAGTTCCCCCAGGCATCAACCAGTGAAGCAGATGCTCAAACTGGGTGTAATTTTTGAAAGGAAAAACATTGGGCAAGCCCAGCTGGTTTGGTCCCAAAGCTGGACATGTTAGTTTGGCTGTGTATAGCTTTTAGATGCTTGAATAAGTTTTCCATGTTTGATGCATATTCAATGCCAATGCATATTCAATGCCACATTCACCTGTTGGAGAAACAAGCCTTGTATATTTCCATCATGAATCTTATGAAAGGATAGTGGCAGTTGCAAGAAGACTGTATTTGCCACCCTGGAAAAGTTGTTTGAATTCACCATGCTCCCATTTGGGCTCCATGGTGCACCGTTGACTTTTCAATGGATTATGGATCAGATTCTTCAGCCACATTGTGAGTATGTTGAGGCTTATGTCGATGATGTGGTCATTTTCAGTAATGATTGGTGGTCGCAGCTCGACCAACTGTAAGTGCTTGACAGTTTGAGGCTGGCTGGGTTGACAGCTAGCACTAAGAAGTGTAAATTGGGGATGTTGGAAGCACATTATTTGGGGTACTCTATGATGAATGGTTTGATTAAACCTCAGTTGGACAAGATGGGTGCTTGTGTATCCACATTCAGAAACGGAGAAGCAGGATCATGCTTTACTAGGACTTACTGGGTATTATAGATGATTCATTCTGAACATCACTCTGGAATGCACGTCACACTGAGTGGCCATGTGACTCTTCGATGAAGCCAGCTGTGAATGCAGTGTGGAGACAGTTTGTAATTGACTTCCCCCATCCATAACAAGGCCCAGAGATCACCCAGGAGTGGGTTGTGCTATTGCGCTTTCCATTTCTGCCCAATCTTGCCCCAGTATCAGTGGATAGTGTGGATTTTGGAGGACCACAACTCTTATTAACCATATAGTACCACCACAATTGATGATACATGAGGTAGACCTATACCACCAAGTTTCCCTGCAAATACCAGTCAGAATGGTCTTCCCAGTAATCCACTGATGTGGGAGTACATAACGGTGAGAAGCAATGGAAGTGTTGCTGCCGGTGTCTGGCCATTTACTATAACCACTCTAGTACAAGGAAAAGATAAGGGGTTACCAGCTGCATTCCTTTTGCTTGTCTGCAATCCATTGGCTTGTCGAAGTGAGGACAGTTGGGAATGGTGTGCCCAACCTCCCCACACTTGAAAGACAGTGTTGAAGACGTGTACTCCTCCTGAGACATTATCACAGGCTCTATGTCACAGTGGAGAGTCTCCCAATTTACGACATGTCCCGTCCGAGCAGTTTGGTGAGCAGACTGTTCTACATTCTCACTTTGCGAGTCCATGCAAAGGTCTGAATGAGGGCTTCCATATTGTTATATTCTTGCCACCGGACCTGCTAAGCGAGGGGTTCAGGGAAGGCATTGACTAGAATTTGACATGCAACATGCTCCACAACCTTAATTTGAGTCATTTACATCTGGTCTCAGCCAACACCCTACTTTTCCCAGATATTGAAAGCATGGGAGTATGAAGGTTGCTCAAGGTCAAATTTCCACTAACTGCATACCCTCGCTTGCTAGTCCAGGGAGATGCCATACTACTTCAACACCTTGGCTTTAAGGTGATTGTAATCAGCGGCAGCCTGCTCATCAAGGTCATAGTAGGTCCTCTGTGTCTCACCCTTCAGAAAAGGCGGCAGTGCGTTTGCCCACTTTGCTCGCTTCCAGCGATTTTGGGTTGCAGTGCACTCAAAAATAAGAAAATAGGTCTCAATATCAGATAGAGATACTGTAGATAGATAGATAGATAGATAGATAGATAGATAGATAGATAGATAGATAGATAGATAGATAGATAGATAGATAGATAGATAGATAGATAGATAGATAGATAGATAGATAGATAGATAGATAGATAGATAGATAGATAGATAGATAGATAGATAGATAGATAGATAGATAGATAGATACTTTATTAAACCCAAGGGGAAATTCACATACTCCAGCATTGTTCTTGTGTAGTGGTAAAAATACCTGGTGCGGACCTCTTAACTGGTCTTGGCAGAGAACCACACATGCCTGGTTCCACAACTCACTTTCGGTTCTTCTACATGAACTGGATCTCAGCGGCCATCGTGGTGATTGACAGAATTTAGGCCTTGCTGTTCCATCATATCTTCAGCAAAATCATGCCAACTGTAATAAGGAATACAAAAACACAGAAAAAGGTTTGGGTGTACCACCTTGGTAACCCCATGCTAAAACCATATACTTGAAGTTTTGGCAAGCAAAGAAAAACACGCCTTTACAGAAACAAGTTCAGTGCACATCTGAGGAGCGGAAGGTGAGAACTGGTTTTTATGGTGTGTTGACAGGAAGGAGTGGGTCCAGAAGGTCAAAAACCGGAAATGACATTATTGTTGGTAGTGTTGTCAGAAATAGAGGGAAAGGATTAGAGAACAGTGCCAACCATGGTTTACTCAATCTCATAAGCTGTCTCCCATGTGCATGCACGTGACAATACATATAAAGCCATGGACAGTATGACATTTTGTCACAGGGTTTATGCAGTTATGCAAGGCCATTACAGAGAACCACATCACCCTATCATGTAGAAGGAAACCAATACATGTAGATAACTTTCTCACATTTAAGATCCCACTAAGCTCTGGCTTTCTCATACACTTTCTATCCCGTACCTTTTTCTTTTCCCTAGACTCTTTCTTCCAAATAATGGACATTTTCCTCATCTTTCTATTTGCCACTAAATTCCCTCATTGGATCACTTCTAGGATCAGGAGCAGTCCTACTCCTACACCAGGTTTGAACTTTTTTAGTAACTGCTGTTGTCCTTCAACACAAGTGTAACAGTTGCCAGATCTTTCAAAGGTTTCAACATTGATCTCTAGTATTAAAGGGACAACACAGTTCTATACAAGTGAATTTGATGGTTGGGTGTCATTTTCATCTTTCTCTTGAACATCACTATGTCTTACAAAAAGGGTCTCAATCTCTTGCCCTCTTTGGACACACTCGCTTTCAATAAGGAAGGTCTAGTGCTGTTGGTTTCTTCTTAGTTGCTCACCTTCAAGATTCCAGGGAGAGCACAACAACTCCCTCCAAAAACACCATAAGAATGTGCAAAATATCTCTTTCAAAATGACTTTATTTTTCCAAGACAGTGTATATACTTTTGTTCACTATTTCATCAGCACAGAGGAAATGCCCATTTTGTTGGTAAATTTTATTTTGAACAATGCTATAGCAGAATACAATAAGCACTCAACTGTGTACAAGCACTTTTTAAGAAAATACAAATTACAGACTGTCATACATGATATGTCATACATATGACATACATACATGGGTTCTACTTTTGCCAGTTTTATGAAATATGATATTTATATTTAAGAAATTCCCATGTCAGTTTTTCTAAAATGTTTTGTTTTACATTTTCCTTACATTAAAATATTAAAAGATTTGATCTACTGTACTTCAGTGTTCAAAGGTTTACATAAAGTATTTGGGTTGAGGTTTTTACATTAAAGAAATTTAAGTTAAAATATTCAGTTGTACCCCTCCTTTAACCGCCACCTTATCGTGGTGGAGGGGTTTGCGTGTCCCAATGATCCTAGGAGCTCTGTTGTCCAGGGCTTTATGTCCCTGGTAGGGCCACCCAAGGCAAACTGGTCCTAGATGAGGTATGAGACAAAGAGCGGTTAAACAAACCTTCTATGATGAATGAAAACTTTGGACGGCGTTTTCCCTCTCCCGGACGCGGGTCACCGGGCCCCCCTCTGGAGCCAGGCCTGGAGGTGGGGCTCGATGGCAAGCGCCTGGTGGCCAGGCTTGCACCCATGGGGCTCGACCTGGCACAGCCCGAAGAGGCAACGTGGGTCCCCCTTCCCATAGGCTCACCACCTATGGGAAGGGCCAAGGAGGTCGGGTGCAGTGTGAGTTGGGTGGTGGCCGAAGGCGGGGACCTTAGCGGTCCGATCCTCGGCTACAGAAGCTGGCTCTTGGAACGTGGAATGTCACCTCCCTGAAGGGGAAGGAGCCTGAGCTAGTGCGCGAGGTCGAGAGGTTCCGGCTAGATATAGTCAGACTCACCTCGACGGGCAGCTTGGACTCTGGAACCAATCTCCTTCAGAGGGGCTGGACTCTCTACCACTCTGGAGTTTCCCCCAGTGAGAGGCACTGAGCGGGTGTGGGTATACTTATACCTCCGACTTGGAGCCTGTTCATTGGGGTTTACCCCGGTGGACGAGAGGGTAGCCTCCCTCCGCCTTCGGGTGGGGGACGGGTCCTAACTGATGTTTGTGCGTATGCGCTGAACAGCAGTTTGGAATACCCACCCTTTTTGGAGTCCCTGAAGGGGGTGCTAGAGGGCATACATTCTGGAGACTCCCTCGTACTGCTGGGAGACTTCAATGCTCACGTGGGCAATGACAGTGAGACCTGGAAGGGCGTGATTGGGAGGAATGGCCCCCCCGATCTGAACCCGAGCGTTGTTTTGTTATTGGACTTCTGTGCTCGTCACGGATTGTCCATAACAAACACCATGTTCAAGCATAGGGGTGTTCATATGTGCACTTGGCACCAGGACACCCTAGGCCTCAGTTCAATGATCGACTTTGTGGTCATGTCGTCGGACTTGCGGCCACATGTCTTGGACATTCGGGTGAAGAGAGGAGCGGAGCTGTCAACTAATCACCACCTGGTGGTGAGTTGGCTTCGATGGTGGGGGAGGATGCCGGTCAGGCCTGGTAGGCCCAAACGTGTTGTGAGGGTCTGCTGGGAACGTCTGGTAGAGCCCCCTGTCAGAAGTAGCTTCAACTCCCACCTCCGGCAGAACTTCGACCACATCCCAAGGGAGGTGGGGGACATTGAGTCCGAATCGGCCATGTTCCGTGCCTCTATTGTTGAGGCGGCTGACTGGAGCTGTGGTTGTAAGGTGTGCCTGTCGTGGCGGCAATCCCCGAACCAGTTGGTGGACACCGGCGGTGAGGGATGCTGTCAAGCTGAAGAAGGAGTCCTACAGGACCCTTTTGTCCTGTGGGATTCTGAAGGCAGCTGATAGGTACCGGCAGGCCACGCGGAATGCGGCTTTAGTGGTTGCTGAGGAAAAAACTCGGGCGTGGGAGGAGTTTGGGGAGGCCATGGAGAACGAGTTTCGGACGGCTTCGAGGAGAATCTGGTCCACCGTCCGGCGTCTCAGGAGGGGCAAGCAGTGCAGTGTCAACACTGTATATGGTGGGGATGGTGCACTACTGATCTCGACTTGGGACGTTGTGGGTCGGTGGGGGGAGTACTTCGAAGACCTCCTCAATCCCACTAACATGCCTTCCAATGTGGAAGCAGAGCCTGGGGACTCGGAGGTGGGCTCCCCCATCTCTGGGACTGAGGTCAGGGCCCCAGGGGTGGATGAGATACGCCCGGAGTTCCTCAAGGCTCTGGATGTTGTAGGGCTGTCTTGGATGACACGTCTCTGCAACATCGTATGGACATCAGGGACAGTGCCTCTGGATTGGCAGAGCGGGGTGGTGGTCCCCCTCTTTAAGACCGGAGGGTGTGTTCCAACTACAGAGGGATCACACTCCTCAGCCTCCCTGGAAAAGTCTGTTCGGGGGTTCTGGAGAGGAGGGTCTGTCGGATAGTCGAACCTCGGATTCTGGTGGAACAGTGTGGTTTTCATCCTTATCGCGGAACAGTGGACCAGCTAGGAAGTCTGGGCATCTCTGCTCAAGCTGCTGCCCCCGCGACCCAACCTCGGATAAGCGGAAGAGAATGGATGGATGGATGGATATTCAGTTGTATGTACAATTGTCTATCTATAAAAGGGATATTCAAAGTATTGTAGCTGTTTACAACAACTTTCAACTGGCGAAGTGATATAAGTGCATAAACTGCATGTGATTCAACACAAAAATAATTTACTATAAAAAGCAATAAATAAACTGAAACATTCTCGTTCTATCACTTCTGAAAAAGCTTGGAGTATGAAAAGCAACAGAAAATGAGTACAACTTAGTTTAATGACTTTTTTGATTCTAGATTTGTTGTTTATCTAAAAAAATCATTAAGGCCAAGTTTGCAAGCGGAAAGAAATGTTAGATACAAAGCAAAAAAAATAATAAAAATCAACCAATATTGAATTTAACTGATATACTTTATGATTAACAGTATCAGTGTGTGCTAGGAAGCAAGCCTTTTAAGATTTTCTTGAAGTCTGCAAAGATTCAGCTATTTCATTATAAAAGAAAGGAACATAGGCTTTTAAGCTCTATTGTGCTTTGGGGATGAAAAGATCTAGAGCACTGATAGAACTGCTTTATCTTCCTTTTGTAAAGCACTGTTTATTAAGTTCTTAAACTTGGATATTGAAATATATCCCTTTCCAATTAGGGAAGAGATATGCATTTAATAATTAAACCATTGTGAAAATCTCTTGAAAATAATATGTTTTACATAAGGTTATCTGTATAATGAAATGAAATGTAAATTCTAAAACATCATGGCTTCCTTTAAATTAATGTCCTTTCCACAAAAATTTTCTTTTAAAGCATTGGAATAGAAGCAGACTAGTCATAACAATGAAACATAGGGAAGTATAGCACTGTTGACAGTTCCTGTACCACTCCTGGTAAATTCATAGTCAGCCCATTTCCTCTCATTCTTTGGCTGCTCTGGGAAACTCTTATATCCTTCCTGCAGCTCAATTCCTTACTGCTTCAATTCTAAGAAGTCATCCTTATGGGTATTTAGAAAAGATGTGCCTTTGGAATAAACCATTGTCTTTTGTTTGTTTTATAATGGCATTTGCACAAGTGACTTTTTCTTCCTTTATGAATTTAAAGTAGACATCCTTGTCTAGTATAAGAAAAAGATCAAATATAAATGGGTGTACATTATATGTATGACATATGTTGCTTTACTTGCATATGCATATATAATATTATAATTTTTATATATTTAATATGAATATCTTATTCCTTTATCATTTAATACTACTTTCTTTCTTGCAACACCAGATACTCATTTAAAGATAATGCTCTTATACATATATAATCTTATACATCATAAGAATAATGTAGAACTTTTATTATCATATAATCTTTGCTTGATACAGAGAATCACTGTATAATATATATTGGTTTCTCTTTTCAAAGACATTTCACATTTAGTGCAAATTAATCTATACAAGCATAGCAGAAATTATTTCTGTTCATATATATAAGTTAAAGAGTGAATATAATGCATTTTAAATGCTATTTAAATAAATACAAATATAAACACACATCAAAGGCTCTTCTCAAATGTAAGGCAATGCAGCACATTATCCAGCCATTTTCAGAATTTGCATTATCCAGTATAACATCGAAGAGCTGAATTTTCTCACAGCAATATCAAGCACACAGCAGGAATTAGTCTATCTTTGAGCAAACCAATCCATAATCACTTATACTTGGCAAATTTAAAGTCACCAATTAACTTAAAATGTCATTGGGATGTGAGAGGTAACTGGCGTACAGTATATGGAGAAAATATATGAGTAAAATCTTAATATGTACACTCCATACATAAACTGAACCCAGGACAATGAAGAGGTGAACAGCAAGCAACATTAGCCACAATAGTGTTTGAAAAAATATTAATTAAATCCTATCAAGCAGACTAAGGTTAATCAAAATGTAGGGTCACACAATCGATGCACTGATGTTTAATGCTTACAAATTAGTTTACACAACTTGGCTGTATTTTCATAAATTTTCCAAAATAATATTGTGTATTAATGAAAAGTAGAAACATCCATCAAACTTATGGATAAAATAAATCCCATGTAAGAGAGCAATTTGATAACAGGCAATTCAGAACCATCATTTTCTATTATCATATGTTAACCAAAATTTAAGGTTTCTGGATTTTGGGTTTGTACTAAGCTTTTAAACAGGAAGTTTCCTGAATGGAATTTACATATTTTTCATTTTAAAATAATTTCTTTAAATATATTTTTAATCATTGAGCTTTTTGTCTCATGTTTGGAAATAAAATTAATGATACACTGTCTCTCCATAGTTAAAGAGATCAGAAATTGTATTGAAGATATTATTAATATTATTATTAACCAAACATAATCAAACCATTTCAAATACAATATTAAAGGACAGTTATTGAGAAATAATGTATTTTTCTAAACAATGAATTACTGTATAACCAGCTATCTAAGAACGCCATGAATATAACAGAAAACATTATAGATAAAAACAAGAAATATATATACATCATAATAGTGACAAATCAAATTGAATGTGCTCCAGCTATGATATATAAAAAAAATGAAAAAAAACTTCATAAGGAGAAAAAAATGCAAATTATTATTATATCCCTTTGTCTTAAGTATTCCCCAATTAAAATACTTAAAACATTCTGTTGTCAATAACATAATCTCTTACAATTGTATTATTCATTTTAAGCCTGAGATAAAAGCATAGATAAAGCATAAAACTACAGTATAATGACTGTACTGCAAACTTAATCCAATGCCTAGTCCATAGCAACTCATTAGTCATGAAGACAGCAATCATGAGATGTGCATCCATTAGCATAAGAAGAAAATTAATGTAAGAAAAGATTAACTGTTGCCTTCTCAGAAAAAAAAAATTTAAAAAAAGATGTATATTTACATGTCTTGACATTTTTAAAGTCAGTTTCTTCGAGGTTAAAAAAAGCACTCTATCCAAACTGTATTTTTTGAAAAGTCTGAATCCACTAATATTAAACATTTTGAAATTCTAATGAACTGATCCTTTTATTGATGAAAGAGTTATGTAAGTTTTACTTCAGTCTTAAAAGTCTCTATTACAAAAAAATGTCATTTCGCTTGCTGCACCAGACAACAAGGGCTATCATTAAAATTGTCAGAATTACAGGAATTAAAATAAGAATGGCAAGCGTGTCATCTGGAGGATCTTCCCAAATCACTTGGTCCAAAGAACAGTTTGAGAAATAGTGTTTGTGAATGTCAATTATGTAGCTTTGCACAAGGGGGTTAGGCCAGAAACATCCTTCACTAACAGTGAAATTTTCAGTGCATGTAGAAAAATGATGGTATTCCCTGCAAAAAAGTAAAAGGAGATGTATTACATTCATATACATAATAAAAAAATCAACTTCCTTCATGCAGCATTTTACAGAAGAATGTTTAAATGCAGTTGATTTAAAATTTTTATCCTTAAGATATTTTTTGTTTATCTATAAATATAAAACATAATTATACTGTATATGTACTGTACTTTTTTGATCTCAATTCAATTATAATCACCTCTATTTTTTCTTTATATTGTAAATTTCATATGGCCAAGTTTACAGAGCTGTACAAATACAATATGGTTAAACATCCATTTGATAAAAAACAAAATATAATTAAGGTTTTATCTACCTTGAATATACAAATAATGACAGGCATTATGTTCTTCAGACTCATTGTTTCAACAAAAATGCATTAAGTGTTCAAAGTATTTTTTTTAACATCACTGAGTTAAATATCCCTTATTTTAAATAAATATGGGCATCAAATATGTTAATTGTTTTTTCAGATATTCATTTAAGCTTTAAACTTCATTTCTTTTTCAGCCACTAATTCCACACAAATTTTCTTCATTTGGGGCAGCACAGTGGTAGTGGAACTCGGGTAAGGAGACCCAGATTCACTTCCCGGGTCCTCCCTGCGTGGAGTTTGCATGTTCTCCCATGTGTCTGCGTGGGTTTCCTCCAGGTGCTCTGGTTTCCTCCCACAGTCCAAAGACATGCAGGTTAAGTGGACTGGCGATTCTAAATTGGCCCTAGTGTGTGCTTGGTGTGTAGGTGTGTGTGTCCTGCAGTGGGTTGGTGCCCTGCCCGGGATTGATTCCTGCCTTGCGCCCTGTGTTGGCTGGGATTGGCTCAAGCAGACCCTCGTGACCCTGTGTTCGGATTCAGTGGGTTGGAAAATAGATGGATGGATGGATGTATGCTTTTCATTTGTCTCCAACACCCCAATCTAAAGCCTAGACTGCAGTTTTTATGTACTTGTCTCCCAGGCTGGAAAACCCTGTCATTTCAAATCAAATACATTTCTCACTTAGAATGTTTTTCCATATACTTTATTTTTAAAATGTCTGTAATGCATTGAAAAGGGTTTTTGTATACAGTTTACTTTCTTTGTTATCTCCTGTAAAAGACTATTGTGATGCATTTGTAAGTACAGTAGATAAGTGAATATAATTGCCGCCCCCACCCCTGTAGCATCATTGCTAATCATCAGCATTTGGATACATTTAAGGGAGAAAAAAATGAAAAATATAAACAAATAAAAAATGACAAAGAAACATAAAAGAATACAATATTTATTAATTTCTTAGAAATGTTTATGGGTAGGATAATTTGTAAATCAGATTGATAAAAAGAGAGAATAATACACTGACTGTGAAACTGGTTGAAACTAATTGAATTGAAAACCTGCAGCTGTCGGGATCACCCAGGACTGAACTTGAAAACCAGTACATTAAGCCATTTAACATTTCATTCACTTTCTAAATAAGCTTTTTTTATATAGTTGCAGAAAGATGAAGCCCATTCTCTGTAGCCCAGTTTGCAAGGCATTAACCAATCCTGAAGAAAAGGTCAGGCCTTTGCTGTGCACATCAATAAATACTTTCACACAAAGTGAAACTGAGACAATTTAAAGTCACAGACTAAACTGATTGTTTAGACTGCATTTGGAAACCAGAAAAACAAAAAATGAGCACCAAAGTAAGGAGAACATACCAACTTCACCTGTAATTCCCTCAACCAGTAATTAAGGTTCAGTCACAATACATGTGACAACAAAAACCACTTAACTAACTGAATTTCATTTTATTTATACACATACCCACTTCCTAAAACTATGAAATTTTCAAAAATATCACCTGTTATGTATTTACTGCCCTCTACAGAATGCTATTTTTTAAAAATCCATCAAAATACAGGAAAAAAAAACAGAAAAATCCACAAAATCATTATTCAAGAAGGCAAATCAATGAAATAATAGAGGTAAAGACTGCAAACACAGCCTTGGGCTCTCTAAAACTGATCAGGAAAACTGACATTTACCTTTGATTTCTAGTGTTTAGAAACGTTAATAAGGAAAATGTCTGCTGTGATATCACATGCCAATTCATGTGCACTGAACACTTGCAATTTGC
Source organism: Erpetoichthys calabaricus (assembly GCF_900747795.2). Classification (NCBI taxonomy): domain Eukaryota; kingdom Metazoa; phylum Chordata; class Cladistia; order Polypteriformes; family Polypteridae; genus Erpetoichthys; species Erpetoichthys calabaricus. The sequence goes on from NC_041399.2 coordinate 125,905,175, forward strand.
TGGCACAATCAACAGTGTGCACATGTAGGATAATTATAGTACTGATATAATAAAGCTACGTTAGTCTTTCAGTCTTGGAGCCAAACAATTAGAAGCAAAATTTGAATAAAAATGTTTTAAATTACAGAGTCAAGCAACAAGATTGCAGATTTACTTATCTGCATAAAAAGGAAAGAAATGGTTTATCCTGACAATTATTTCAATTATACAAGAGAAAAAAAATAGTTTAGACTGTTTATTTAATTTAATGCTATAGCCCTCATGTAGTAACCATAAAGAAAACTTGTCATGTCTAATTAGAACATTAAAAGACATAAACTGAGTAGTCATCAGGATCTTATGAAAATGGAACTTAACACATTAACCAATGCAAGTTCTGGTTCACAAAACCTCAATCAAATAAACAGCAAATAATATGACAAAACAAACTGTAATATTTTGTGGGCCAGTTATTCCTATTCAATAAGCCTTTACCAGAACGATAGTGTTGACACTATCTGACTTGCTATTGTTAGACCATTCCCCAAAACTCTAAACTATAATGATAAAATCTTAAACCCTCTGCTGTCTTGCAAAATTTGTTAAAATGAGAAGAAGAAGAAGTACACAGCATTGTTTCAACCCCAGCAATATTTTTACAATACAGTACAATACAATTTATTTTTGTATAGGTCAAAAACACACAAGGAGTGCTGCAATGGGCTTTACCAGGTCCTGTTTTATTACAGCCCCCCAGCCTTCATTCTCTAAGATGACAAGAAAAAACACCCAAAAAAACCCTTATAGGGGAAAAAATGGAAGAAATCTTGGGAAAGGCAATTCAAAGAGAGACCTCTTTCCACACAGAAAAAAGTAAAACAAAGCCGTTCTTCATACAATGTGTTTTATGGCATTCCAGTAGCTGAAAATTATTAGTTTTTTTCATTTTAAGTACATTTTCTAATTTATGATAACAGTTTAACCTATTGTTTTTACTTGGATACAGTATAAACTGGCTGCATGGACATCAAACTGGAATCTCATTTGATCTAGGTATTTTTGTTAGATTATGTGTGACTAGCGCACTCCCACCTATAGTTGGCGGTAATGCGCCTTAGCAGTGGTTGCCACCCGTGTTGAAAAGCAAATTAAAAAAAAAAAAACAGAAGGAGGAGACAATCTGGCATTAACCACGAGATTTTATCCACCTCAGCGAGTTTGTAACAGAAGAACGAGCAAAGTTTATTCTGGTAAGGAGAAAAAAATAAACTCTGCATTCTGTTGATGTTTACATTAGTCCAAGTATACCTGCCCTTTGCTTTGATCGTAATTTCAGCACTCATGCTTGATAGCATATCTCAGGTAGCGTGATTTGGTGGTTCAACAGTGCAAAATGCACCATTACCGCCTGTGCACTTGTTTCAGTTTAGCTCATTTTTAGAGTGTCAGCTGCATTTTGCCGTCATTAATAGACATACTAGTTTCTCTCCTCTCCCTTTCACCACATGTATGTTTGTTTCTAAATGGTCAGAAAACTGTATGCCTGTCCCATTTCTATGCTGTAAATCGGTCTTTCAGTCCCTGCTAGCACTGGGACCTGCTCTAAACAATGACAACAACTGACTCCATTAACACACTGTATCTTAGTTATAGCAAGAAAGTTCTGTCTCTTACTAACTTGCAGGGGGTAAAATGCTATACCATTGTCTATGACTAGGAAAGAAAATTATATTCTATTTAAATTAAGCAAACACTAATATGAGTTAAACTCAAAGTTTTAACTTTCTAAGACTGGGACTTACATTAAATTTAAATGTTAAGGTGTGGTCTACTCAGTAAACTACTCTACAGGTATTTCTTGTATCTCGTATCACATGTTTCCTCAGTTATCCAAGAATGTGGCAATGTAAAGAATGTGACAACTCATATTCAAGAAAATCTGAAATTTTGAAACACTATAAACTTGATCATCGACATTATGGATGGGGCATGCTTACCCTTGTATTTATGAGAAGTGCCCATGCACATGCAAGACATGGAAAGCTCTACTGACCCATCTAAGCAAATCCCATCCTGCTCAACAATCCTTCCAGAAAGATAGCTTTTCATCATTCAAGTGCCACATTTGTAACGGTGTACTTCCTACTGAGACGGACTATTTTCATCACATTGGAAAATATTTGAAAAATCATGAATCTGTCAGTTGTGTGTTTGCTGGTTGCTCATACAAAACAAATCTTTATGGTGCTCACAAATGAAGAAAACATACCCCCCATACAATTAATGACTTAAAACCTGAAATTGTTGATGGACCTGTTGATAGTCCTCATGTTCTAGAATCACATGAAAGACACACTGCTGAGCAGTTGATGATGATTTACTGATGATTTACAGTCTGAAGAACTTGATGAAGAATGCTCGGATTTGACAAAACTTATTGAACTAAAATTAGCCTCAGTGTTACTTAAGTTAGAAAATGCTTTTCTGATGCCAAGTGCAGCTGTGAATGAACTCCTTGAAGAGTTGCAATATTTAATTGGTACTGCCTTTGTGCCAGTCACCCAAAAGACTATAATCCACTTCTTACAAAATCACAATTGCCAAGTTGATGAACTGGTTGTGAGAGACTTATTTTGTGCTTCAAATCCCATTCAAGCTGCAATAGGAAACCATGGTCCACTGTCAACTGCTTGGAAATGGAAAATGTACTATGGAAAAAATTTCAGTGTTGTGAAACCAGTAGAATATGTGTTAGAAAAAAACAGGAAGTCTTTTCAGTATGTGCCTTTACTGAAATCTCTACAGCAACTTCTGAATTGTGAAACTATACTAAATTTGCCTGTAACTTTGAAAGAAAATCATCAACCAGTGGAGAGTGACAAACAGGTATACCGATCCTTTTGGGATGGTCTTCTCTTTAAAAAAATGCTCTTCTCTCAAAAGAGTGTGCAATTTCTTTAATCTTGTATGTTGATGATTTCAAAATATGCAATCCCCTTGGTACAGGGCGTAAAAAACACAAAACCTGTGCCTTGCATTGGATTTTAGGCAATCTGCCACCTGGTTGTCACTCCACGTTGTCCTCTATCCATTTGGCTGCATTGATCAATAACAATTATGTTAAAGAGTATGGTTATGATAAAAGTATTACAGCCTCTGGTTAGTGATCTCATAACATTAGAACAGCATGGGGTTTTTGTGGATAGGTTGGAGAAAACTTTGAAACGCACAGTGCAATGTATTGTTGCTAATCACCTTGGAGCACATAGTATTGCTGGTTTTGTAGAAAGTTTCTCTGGCAGATATTTTTGCAGATTTTCCACTGCAGATAGATTGCATTTTCAGGAAAATGAAGTTGGAGCTGGAGGTTTCTCTCTGAGAACTGAGGAGCTTCACATAAGTCATCTTAAAACCCTTCAGGGAAATTCTCTGGGCAACAGTTGTGGTGTTAAGAGTAAATGTGTTCTATCAGAAAGACATTTGCATTTCAGTGTTACCACTGGTTTTCCTCCAGACATTGTCCATGATTTATTTGAGGGAATAGTTCCTGTTTAGATAGCCCTTTGTCTGACTATATTCATTTCCGAAAAATATTTTACTTTGGCCACTTTGAACAAGGCAATAGAAGATTTTCCCTATAAATGGACTGATAGAACAAATCACCCCCACCCTGTTCCACTGACCTATGCATCCAGAAAAAAAATTGGGGGGAATGCACATGACAATTGGAGTTTACTGAGATTTTTTCCTCTACTCCTTGAACAGAAAGTGCCCACTGATGAGCCAGCCTGGCAACTCCTTACTGACTTAAAGAACATTATGGACATTGTTGTTTCTCCAATTCAGACTAAGAAATGAATTGGATATTTAAACTTTCAGATCTCTGAGCAGAGAGTTAGATTTAAAGAGGTTTTCCCAGAGTCAAACTTTCTACCTAAACACCATTTGCTGGAGCACTATCCTCAGTTAATCTGTAAGTTTGGGCCTTTAGTAGCACCTTGGACTATTTGAAGCAAATCACAGCTTCTTCAAAAGAGTTGTGCGCCATAAAACCTGCTTCAAAAATGTGCTGCTGTTCTTAGCAGAAAGACATCAGTTTCTCATGGTACATCAGCTTTATACTGTATGTGCAGCTTGTCTAAATCTCTCCTGCAGGTGGCAAAAATTTCAACACTTCCCATTGATGTTCTGAAAGAGGACATTGCATTTGCTATCAAGTAGGGGCACCCAGACTTGGATGGTATGAGTCTGGCTAAAAATGCAACTTACAATGGCCTGAACTACAGGAATGGAATGATCCTTGCATGATTTATTGGCAGGAATGACTGAATTTACTGAAATGATTCAAATGATTGTTGTCAAGGATAAGCTGTTTTTCATTGTTAGAGAGCTGAGTGCATGGTACAGGGAACATTACAGAGCCTATGAACTGAAAATGTCTCCTACAAAGGAACTTCTTGACTCAAATGAACTTACAGATCCCTACCCATTGGCAGACTACACAGTTGGGGCAATGCGACTGATTACTCTAAAAAGGTACATACATGTTGTCACGCACGCGCGATTAGGGAGCCACGGAATGATCTAAACTGTAACGCGAAAGCATATACCAGACGGGAATGGCGGAGTACTAACCTTTCTCTCTTTATTTTCAACAGAAAGAAAGGCACAACCCCGCCATGAATCTTACTGAACACGGATTCTCAACACGCCACTTCCGCCTTCCCTCTGTCTCATCCCGATGACGTCAGCAATCCCATCATCCATCTCGGTTTCTTCCCATCAGCACATTCAACCATTTCCGGTCAACCTTCATAAATGTTTCCCCCATCCGCCATGATGGCGGACGATGTTAAGAAATTTGTACTGTTTATTTTCAAACTTCTGCACTTTTCCTACAGTATACGGGGCCGGAAAACCCCAAACCTTTATCTGCTCTCTTGTGTCTTTTTACAGTGGCGTAGTCGGCAGGAGACAAAAAGTGTCCGAACATGTCAGAAGGACAAGAACTGAACGAAGTGCTGTCCGGGATGGCTGCCCAGATTAAGAATCTCCGGATAGCGCACGCCGAGACAACGCGGGAGTTGGAAGAGACCAAGCCAAGGCTGACAGCGGCAGAATCGGTAAGACCGGAGCCCTCCCAACCTCCACCTCCTCCGATGGTACCGCTAACCGAAGCAGACGACATAGAGTCGTATCTCGGCAAATTCGAGACGACCGCCTCTCCCAACAAGTGGCCGCGGGCGGAATGGGCGTCCATTTTGGTTCCGTACCTGAAGGGTGCTGCGCAGCGGGCCTATTACGACCTCCCCGAGGAGGAGGCCGCGAATTATGACCTCCTGAAACCAGAGATCCTAAGTCGCTACGGCATCACTACGGCAGGCGAGTGAGTGGCGAACCTGGCAGTTCAACCCCGACCACCCTGCCCGGGCCCAGGCTTTCGAGTTCTGGAGCAAGATGGGGCGTTGGTTAAGACCAGAAGGACCCCAAGCACGTAAAGTAGTGGAGCAGGTGGCGTGTGAGGGCTTAGTGAACTCAATGCCAGGATATCTCGCCCAGCAGGTCCGTAGACACCCCTACAAAAACATTAAAGGACTCTTGGAGGTCCTGGAGCGTCAACTCGTGGTCCACCGAACCGGGGGGTTGGAAAAGTCGGCTCGTGGCGCTCGACAGGGGCGGGCCAATCACCCTGAGCCCACACGTCGCGCGGCAGAAGCCCCGCCGAAACCCAAAGATAGACCCGGCCCGCCGCGCTGTTTCAAGTGCGGGGACCTCGGTCACCTGCTGTCTGCCTGCCCTCTTTACCAGCCGCTACAGGAGCCAATGGACTGTACTTGGGCCACCACGGAAAGGTACTGTGCTCTGTCAAACCCTCTGGCTATACCGAATACGGGAGTGGTTTTAGTTAATGGTCATTCTGTGCTTGCATTGTTTGATTCCGGCAGCAACATTACCATTGTTGCTCGCCGTTATGTTTTACCGCAACAATGGCGATATCAGTGTGTCAGTGTAACTTGTGTACATGGGGAGACCAAGTCTTATAAGTCCGTGAAGTGTTTTATATCATGGGAAGGTGGCTTAACTCAGTTGACGGTCGCAGTGTTACCCGAGCCACCTTTTCCAGTCATTTTGGGACACGACGGGTCAGATAATAACAGCAGGAAACAGAAAACCACTCCTAGGGCTAAGTTGGGTCTTGTTATGGGTGGGCGAAGTACTACCCCCGCGGCTCCCACGCCGTGCACACGGGCGAATCTCGTAGATAACAGCGACCGGGGGGAAGAGTCTATGGCGACGGACCCCGACCCGGAAGATGATCCGGGCGAGGGCACGAGCCAGGGGAGTAGCAGGGCTCCCGTCCATGCAGACCCGCTAGACTCTATGGCTAATCAGTTCCGGTCTACCCCCACGTCATTTAAAAGGGAACAGTGGAATGATGATTCCCTAAAAAACGCCCGGAATGCAATTGTTTCAGTAAATGGCCACTTGTCAGACAGTTCCTTGCCACCGTAGCCCTACTTTGTATTGGAGAATGATCTGTTATATCGGGTGGCGAATCACGAAGGTGGGGCACGGAAGTTATTGTTAGTGCCGCGAACTTTCCGGCAGGAGGTCTGCGAACTAGCACACTCCCACCTCCTAGGTGCCCATCTGGGAACCGAAAAAACGCTAGAGAGAATCAAACAGCGGTTTTATTGGCCAGGAATAAATGAGGAGGTTCGACGTTTCTGTCAGTCCTGCCCGGAGTGTCAGATCCGTCAGATTCCTAGGAGGGACCGCGCTCCTCTAGTTCCTATTCCCCTCATTGACGTTCCCTTTGAAAGGATCGGTATTGATCTTGTAGGTCCCCTTGAACCTTCGAACCGTGGCCAAAAATATATATTGGTCATGGTAGATTACGCAACTCGATATCCAGAGGCGGTGCCCTTATGTACCGCTACTTCTAAGAATATCGCACGGGAATTAGTCAAGCTCTTTTCCAGAGTGGGAATACCTAAAGAAGTCCTCACGGACCAAGGTACTCCCTTTACTTCGGATACGTTCAGGGAGGTGGCTAAGTTACTTAAAATTAAACATCTGAAAACGTCTGTTTATCACCCACAGACCGATGGTTTAGTGGAGCGCTTCAACCAGACGCTTAAACAGATGTTACGCAAGGTAGTCAGCTTGGACGGTAGGAACTGGGACGAGCTTTTACCTTTTGTGCTCTTTGCTTACCGGGAGGTCCCACAAGCCTCCACGGGTTTTTCCCCCTTTGAACTCCTATATGGACGCCAGCCATGGGGACTTTTAGATATTTTAAAGGAAGGCTGGGAAGAGGAGGCTCGACCCGGCAATAATGTTTTGGAATACATCGCGCAAATGCGTGATAGAATGAACAAGATCTGGCCCATCCTAAAAGACCACATGACTCGTGCTCAAGCAGCGCAAGCCCGGTGTTATAATCGGAATGCTGTCCTCAGGGAATTCCACCCCGGGGGCCGCATAATGGTACTAGTACCCACATCCCACTCTAAATTACTGGCCCATTGGCAGGGCCTTTATGAGGTTAAGGAGCGGAAGGGGCTGGTAGATTATTTGGTGAAACAGCCAAATCGTAGACCAACCGAGAGAGTGTACCACGTGAACTTGTTAAAGCCGTGGAGAGATAGGGACGAGGTTCCACCCTCCGGTACAGCCCTCTCCCTTTGCGCAAGTAAAGTTACACTTAACCTCGGACCGGACTTAACACCATCACAACGGCAGGAGCTGGAACATGCTATCCATGCCGTCCCGAAGTGGTTAGCGAGTTACCTGGCTGTACTTCACTGATTGAGCATGATATCGTTACTGACCCGGGGGTGGTAGTCAGGGAGAGACCCTATCGCCTCCCGGAGGCAAAGAGGACAGAAGTGGAACTTGAGATCCAGAGGATGTTGGACATGAATATTACTGAGGAAAGCTATAGTCCCTGGTCCAGTCCTATCGTCCTCGTTTCTAAGCCAGACGGTTCCTGGAGGTTTTGCAATGACTTCAGGCGTCTGAACCAAGTTTCCAAGTTCGATGCCTACCCTATGCCCAGAGTGGATGACCTACGAGAGCGCCTGGGGAGGGCACAATACTTGACTACCTTGGACATGACAAAAGGGTACTGGCAAATTCCCTTAACGGCATCTGCCAAAGAGAAAACAGCCTTCAGTACCCCTAGTGGACATTGGCAGTATAAGGTCCTCCCATTTGGGCTGCACGGGGCACCAGCGACCTTCCAGTGTCTGGTAGACAGAGTGCTCCGGCCCCATCAGTCCTATTGTGCCGCCTACTTGGATGACATAGTCATTTATTCCGGCACCTGGGAGGAACATATACTGCAGGTGTATGCTGTTCTTGCCACACTAGCGAAGGCCGGCCTCCGCATCAATCCCCGTAAGTGTTACTTTGGCTTGAAGGAGGCCAAATATTTAGGCTACCTAGTGGGGCGGAGACAGGTGAAACCCCAATGCTCCAAAATAAAGGACATCTTGGAATGGCCCCGTCCGATAACCAAGAAACAGGTGCAAGCCTTCTTGGGGTTAGCGGGGTATTACCACCGGTTTGTTCCCCGTTTCTCCGAAAGGGCAGCACCCTTGACTAATCTCACAAAGAAAGGGTCTCCTGTATATGTGGTATGGAACCAGAAAGCGGAACAAGCATTCAGTGACTTAAAGATGGCCCTGACGTCGGCACCTATATTACATACCCCTGACTTCTCTTTACCTTTTATTCTCCAGACTGACGCTTTGGACACAGGCCTGCGTGCCGCGCTGAGCCAAAGCGTCGATGGTGCCGAACATCCCGTGATATACCTGAGCTGGAAATTGTTGGACCGAGAGACCAGGTTCGCGGCGGTGGAAAGGGAGGTCTTGGCCATTAAGTGGGCGGTGACTCATCTGCGGTACTACCTGCTGGGTCGTGAGTTCACCCTGGTAACGGACCATGCTGCTCTACAGTGGATGGCCCTACACAAGGAGTCGAACCCTCGAGTCACCAGATGGTTCTTGGACTTGCAGCCCTATAAGTTTACCGTTATTTATCGTCGGGGTCCCCTTCAAGCCAATGCTGATGCCCTCTCCCAAGTTCACGACCTCTCGGTTCGGTCCGCCCGACCCGATCGGTCTGGGCTGAGGGGGGGGTCATGTCACGCACGCGTGATTAGGGAGCCGCGGAACGATCTAAACTGTAACGCGAAAGCATATACCAGACAGGAATGGCGGAGTACTAACCTTTCTCTCTTTATTTTCAACAGAAAGAAAGACACAACCCCGCCATGAATCTTCCTGAACACGGATTCTCAACACGCCACTTCCGCCTTCCCTCTGTCTCACCCCGATGACGTCAGCAATCCCATCATCCTTCTCGGTTTCTTCCCATCAGCACATTCAACCATTTCCGGTCCCCCTTCATAAATGTTTCCCCCATCCGCCATGATGGCGGACGGTGTTAAGAAATTTGTACTGTTTATTTTCAAACTTCTGCACTTTTCCTACAGTATACGGGGCCGGAAAACCCCAAACCTTTATCTGCTCTCTTGTGTCTTTTTACAATGTATAAGATGAACCACTCATTCAGTGAATATTGACTTTTGTATCTAACAGTGTTTGAGTGTAACACAATATAAAGAATTCATACAAGTTATTCCTACACCCAAATTAATATAAACAACTTTTTCTCAACTCCAGACAATAAAGGGCTCCAGTTAATGTCATGTAGAGCTGCTTTATTTAACATGAATTGGGAAAGATAAAACTTGACACTGGGAGCAGTGTAAGAACTGAACACTTTATACTGTAGTACACGGAGACCCTTTTCACAACAGCCATTTTGACTAATCATACATATTCAAAGGTGGAACTATACAGGATGAACAATATTCTATATCTATAGTTGTCTCATTCACTCATCTCCCTCTCACTCCCTCTTTCCATGTTTCTTTTGCTCTCTCTTACTCTGACTGAATTTTCTTTTTTCAATTCTGTATGTTTCATTGGCATGAATATCAGGTGAACAATATTGCCAAAGCATCAAAAATGCTACAATTCAAAAACTGGAAAAATGTTAAAAATATATATTTATTTTGATATAGTTGCACCTCTGACCAGTCAAAATGGCTCCTGTGAAACAGGTTTCAGACAATTCTGAGTCCACAAAGTCTATCATTCTGGAGCAGTTTCAGATTTCATACACAATAATGGCACAAATCTGAGTCTTATGTTTGTGGTCTCTGGCTTTGGGAGAGAGGAGCTCATGCTCACATCAATCAAAACATTATTAAACTGTGGAAACAACACATTTGAATTCTTTTGATATGCGGTATTACCACTAAACTCAGAGTGATTGTAGAATGTTGGAATTTACTGTTTATAAAAAGGACAGTGAAATATTTTGTCATGTTGTATATCTGTGTACATCTTTTTTCTCTGATGGGATGCTATTTTAAAAGTTAATGTTAAAAAGCAACTACTGAGTCAGAAGTATGAGTGTTAGTTGAAAAATAATCAGTACTGTTCCCCTGCTGTCCAGTATGATGAGCATTAGTCTACCTGAGCAGATATTGCCCTAACCTCTTGCTCACCCTGTTTTCACTCTATCACTCCCTGTCTGTCTCTCTTTCCCCATCTCCTCTTCTCTAATTCTCTCATTCTCTCTGCCTCTCCCTGTCATTCTCTTTCTACTCTCTACCTTTGTCTCACTCACACTCACTTTCATTCTCTCTCTTTCTCTAGCTCTCTCTCAGGGCACCATGGCAGATATTGCACCTGTTCGACTGCTTGTCATCTTGAATGAAAACAACAGCGTAAGAATGGAGCTACACAATGGGATTTCCAACTCAGTGGAAGAGGTCATTGAGGAGGTCAAGAATGTATGTGGATTAGGAGAATACATCAGACTGCAGTACAAGGACACCGATTTTCGGAACATATTTGTGAATCTGATTTCTACAAGTGTAATTAAGGATCTTACAGTTATCAAAGTTGTCCAGTTAGACCCTGATTCCACAACTGTTGTCTTGTACCCAGTTGTTTCCCCAATGAGTAGTAGCCCTTCAGTTGGACTGGATAATGATGACTCCTCCTCTGGATCTACACATACAGATGACACAGTACTGCCTAGCAGCTCTTCCTCAGACTCACCAAGAGCACAGCAGTGGCCAAAAGTGTTTCCAATCTCCTTATTCTCCTATAACACAGAATGTCAACTACAGAGGGGAAATGCAGAGCATGCGAGAAGCCAATCTCGAGTGACACCCGGCTCAAGAATGCTTTCAGACATACTGGAGAAACTAACTGAAAAAATGTACACATACAAAGCATAACCTACAGATGCTGACTTCACCGATGTTGCTGAAGCACTGACAAGGAAGCACCCCTGCCTGCAGGGCCGGATTTCTATGAAAAGAGGCCCTAGGCTATTCCACTTATGAGGCCCTTTCACCTTCCATTTTTAAGTTTGTAAATTACATGAGAGATAATAAAATACGTAATATGCGTTGATCTTAACCAATACATTTTTATGTTTGTTTATTAGTCATATGCGTAGAATTTCTCCTTATTTTCGGTTCAGTGTTTTAGTGTTCACTGTTTTTAGAATAGTGTAATTTTAATTTTGCTAACAATTTGAATGTAGGCCCCTCTTGATCTTGAGGCCCTAGGCTGAAACCTAGTTAGCATATAGGAAAATCCGGCCCTGCCTGCCTGAGAGAACCAGGGTCTTTCAATGAAAGCTATGGATGGAAACAAAGGCTCAAGGTAAAAATGGCCAACTACCGGACTCTACTTAAGGCACATGGCACTGTGAATTCTTTGAAATCCAAGTCTCAAGAAGAGGCCCACCCAGCAAAGAATCTGAAAAGACCTAGACGAGCCGAGGTAAACCATTTTCCATCCTTGCCAAGTGGTGAGACTCCAAAAAGCCTGGAATAAGACAGGATTTCCTTTATAGTAGAATTACAGAAAAGAAACAACCGACAAACCATAAAAGAAAAGATGGCAAAGACATTTGGATACTGGAGGCAAAAAATAGTGCATAAAAAGCCGAACATTGAAAACATCTTAGAAAGATGGCCTGTACTTTTTTCAGATGGAAGAGGTATGTTTTTAGATGCAGATTACCTCAGACACATTGGACACATCACTCCATTCATTCACTCACATAATTGTTTGCCTGGAGTGGAATGTCACAGGCATTGCACTTTGTGTATGACCAGTTCAGTCCATGTGAGCAAATGTCTTAGCTTATTGCCAGGAAACACTCAAAAGTTAGGCCTAACTGTTGAAACGTTTAGGAGAATTTATGTTTTTGTAGGAAATAATTTGGTTAAACTGTGCTGGTAATTCAGTTTTGAGTTTCTAGGTTTAAGTATTGCAACATCTTGCAAAAATGGCAACATACAGCCTGCAATTATAAATTTGTTTTACTGTTCCTAAAAGTGCATTTTCTGCACTTATCTGAAGCTGGTCTTTAAAAAATGTGCGGGGGCAGTCTTATGTTCATATATTACATAAATATAATTTGCCATTTATAAAAGCTAAACTTGGAGCAGTTTGATCAAACCTTTTTTTTTTTTTTGGAGGATGGGTCATTAATCATATTTTCTTCACCTTTTTTTCTGTATGCTGTTATGTTTTTATTTCCTAGATCAATGCTGAGTTCAAAAGAATTACAACTATCCCTTTGGAGACAAAGTTCTTGGTGCAGTTAGACAAGCTCTCCACCAAATTGCTGGAAGTCATCAGGCACAAGGGAGGAGCTGTAAAAGAGAAGACCACCAGGATCTTGCAGGTTTTAGATGAGGTATCTATGAATGAGTTGTGCATCGGTGAGAATCATGGCTGAATAATTTTGTGTGTGTTTGTAATTTTAATTAATAGCAAATGTTCTTACACAGACTATGGACATCAATGTCAGAAGAGAATGCATCCTCAAATCTCTGATGATCTACTTGGGTGAACCTGTTCAGCAACTTATCAAAGAATACCAGACAAGAGCACCTCTTTCTCACTCACTGGCAGACCACAACACCTACAGACCCATCCTCATGTACTGTTTCAGACTGTATTCTTATTAGGTAATGATATCATTAAATAATACCTTAACTGTAATGAGAGCAGTTACAGTAACTTTATTTCACCATAGCCAAAAAATAGACTGGGTACTTGGGTTTTACAGCTATGTTGTCATCACCTTTTCAAATTAGCTGGAATATTTTCAAAATTCAAATTTGTTCAAAGTTTGATTTGCTGGACAGGTTGTCTGTGGGTCTTTAAAAAGTCTAAAATCCAATAATCTGAATTTTCTGCCTTGAAATATCATAAATACTATTTTGACAGGTCTTAAAAATTGATTGGACTGGACTTTTTTTAAATGCCTTTTGGGGAAAAATTAATACTGAATAATACTGAATTAATGCTAAAAAAAACCCCACAAAACAAAACCAATATGGAAACAATAACCACTATAGCAAACTGTGGAGCCTGGTCAGAATTTATTGCAGCACACCTAGTGTGGTGTGTGGGTTAACATGGTGCTTCTCTAATCAAAAACTCTACTGTGCTTTCTTCTAGTTGTCCTCATGTATTACTTTTTCTTGTAGGATATGCAGGAAAATGAGGAAGAGCTGGAGCAGGAAACCTTGGCAATCTTTATCACTAGAAAAGAGGATCCTTTCCATCCACACAAAGACAGTAAGATAGTCATTGATGGAAGAGAGATCCTGAACGACTTGACCTTCGGTTCCAACCACTTTTACCATGTTCTTCGGGCTGATATATGCACTCAACCTAAAATATCCAAAAAAACTGCAGTACACCTTTGAATTTGATGGAGCTTGATGGAAAAAAGATGACCCCAAAAATTCATAGACTGATCACCCAGCTGTACAGCCCAGACTAGGTGGAATTTTGCATTGACATCCTCAATTTCATTTTCCCACTGGTGCTTAAATGTTAGTGGCTTTTACTGTGCACTTTGTAAGAGTTTTTTTTTGGAGATTGTATTCACATGACTTCTTTGAATGGATGGATTTAAGAGGAAATGTTTTTGGTCAGAAAAATGTTCAAATTTAGTGATCCTAATTTGTGATTTCATCAAGTGACACTTTAAGTCACCAACTTTGTGTGCTCAAACATTTTTTGGTTTAGCTACAACATTCAATACTGCTCATCTGTATACAGTAAATGTAGAATACTTTTATGCTTATTAAGAGATTTTTTTCAGCCAGAAAATCACATAATTGTGATAAATGTGTAGGTTCTGAGGATTTTTGTTTGAACTATTGCATCAAAATTACTTATATTAAATTGCAGGGGTTACAGCTCTCAGTCAGAAACAGTGTTCCAGTGTCTAAGGAGTTGTTCCACTGTCCACTGGAGCAGCTTCAGGGTTTTTCTGTTGATGACATCAATAGTTTTTTCCCTAGTGTTCAGCTGAAGGAGACTGTTCATCAATATAAATTTGAAAAGAATGTACAATATCATTATCACGTTACCCCATTTTAGGGTATTAAGAGAAAATCTATTCTGTTAGAAATACACTTCTAGTTCAGTGTAACAAGTATGAAGTCATCAAGTGATTGGAATTACTCAGCAAATTTGTGGGTTCAAAGAATTGAAGTCATTACATCCAAGTGAGTTGTGTTAAAAGACTACTAAAATAAACCCATTTTTTTGCTGGCCAATGCACTGACACATTTATCTTGCTGCACACAGTGCCCCCATCCCAATATGTGATGTCATGCACCCCGATACACTTTGTTTGTACCTCCAAAGGGACATCATATATTGAGGTGGGGCTTTGTGTGCAGCAGGGTGAACATGTGAAGCACTCGGCCAGCAAATGGATTTTGTTTTTAGTTAAGCAGAGGGCTCACACCTCTGAATCAGAATGTATCCATGTCCCATCTAAATTGATATGGGTACTTGATGACATCAATAGTGGGGATCTCTCTGGTGTTCACTAGGAGACTGTTCATCTTTGTAAATTTAAAATGGACGTACAATGTTAAATTTATGGTGTAATAAATATGAATGTTTCAAAGGAATGTGTTTACAGTAGTCATTGATCAAAATATATTTAAAAAGAATTTGTGTATTTGATTTGCTATACATTTCAGATAGTGTCAACTGCTATTTTTTATTTGGCACAATTTAAAATATTCAGTTTACTCCAATCTTCAAAAAGGTTTCCATGGATTTAAAAATTTTAGATTAAACGGAATGAATTATAGTCATTAACTCAATAAAGACAACTATTTTTTTTATTTAGCACAATTTATAATAATTTGTCTGCTCAACATTCAGAAAATAGTTTGAATGGAATTGAAAAATAAAGGTTAAACTGAATAAATTATTTATACTGCGTCAATGTCAAATATTTCGTGTGATCGATTACTTCAATTTTTTTTAAGCTGATCCAATGTTTTATTTTTTTCAGTGCAGATAGGTTGGGTGGGCAATGGGAGTCAAAAAATGAGGTAAACACAATACAGTATACATAACATTAGTAATCCTCAATACAATACAATATTTCAATAGTACAATACATAGTACATAACTTATTAAAAGAATATTCACATTTTTTATTACTGTTTTATAATTATACTGTATTACCTATTTAAGAAATTTTTTTGTTGTTCTTAATGTTTCATTAAGCTAGTGTGCATTGGATTTCACCTACCCTCTTGCAGGTGCTCTTGATCAGAGCTTGCAGCCACAGAATGTGGCAATCTTATCAGCTGTTCAGTGAAGCTGCAGTGAAGCTTAGTGAACAAGAGTAAAAGACGTGAGTGGTGTGCAATGAACTGTGTTTAAACTGCAATTTAGAAGAAACTCTCCTAAACTTTATTAGACCGAAGGATAAAAAACAGGCTGAAACATTTTCTTCAAATTAAATCATTTCAGAAATTCAAGAAATTGACTTAGATTAGTTGTGACTAAACTTAATGACACTTGCAATCACAGTTTCATTAAAATGTCTGCAGTAGATTGACTGCTTTTGAATCTTAAAAGTAAAATCAGTGACCACCACAAAAAACTAATGCTTAAAGATAACTTTCAAGAAAATCATGTCTGCCTCTTCTTTAACTCTGAAAACAAAAGAAAAGAAGAAAGGAATTCCACAATAAAATGGTACTTTCAGAATGTTTTACCCTAAGACACTACAATTCACATTTACTTTGTTTTATCGTCCTTTTAAAATGTCCTTTGGTTTTGGCAAATGTTCATGATAATCTGAACGCAAATATGTTCACTAGAAAATTAGTAACAATAATATTAATTCTAAAACCTGCATATTACAATTCAGAGAAGTAGAGAGTAAGAGTTATTTTATTAAAGATAAATATATATTACATTTTATGGAACATAGAGTACTACAGGAAAAACTAAACAAATTAAAAGTGGGTAGTGTGGTGCTGGAAACATCACATTATAAAAAAAGGAAAAATAATGAACTTATTATAGTCAACAACTGGACAAGTTTCTGTATAAAAACAAAGGAAAAAGAAATAGTATAACAGGATTTATTCTCAGTGCTTAGAATACAAGTCCAGAAATATATTGCATTAGCTTTGAGAAGTTAGCCAATAAAAGCAAAAGCATTTTGCTTGACTTCTCACTACATTCATAATGGCTAACACAGTACAACACCCTAGTACTACTTGCATAAGCTTTATAATTCATTTGCTGTATTTGCTTTTCACTCTAAATACTCCATAATGCTGAAATAAAGATAATAAGGAATACGCCAATTACATTACTGTTGTCCTTAAGTCTTTTAATTGGTTTTCAGTTAAATTTAACATATAATGCTGTGGATGGTCTCCTTTGCCTTGTTGGCTTTATTGATGCCTAAAAATCAGGACAGAGAATTTTGATATTCTAAGACTAGTTATTCTATATTTCTTGTGATAATAAAAAAGGTAAGGATGCAGACCCCTGAACTTTGAAATAACGTTCCATCAAATGTTGGGGAGGTCCTATCAATCAATTAACCACAGCCAAGGCTAAAAAAACAATTTTAAACTGCCTCTAGCTTTCAATCAGATATCATTTGGCAATCCTTCTATAATTCAAAAGGGCAGCATCAACACATTTTGATTGTGCTTTGCGAGCTGACATGAAAGGTAACAAGCATTCCTGGATCTACATTGAAGCATTTATGTTAGCACATCATACTTCCCACTGACAATCTCCAAATTGCAAAAACTAAAAGAAAACATGTCGTCATGACTAATTGTGTAAAGTATACTGAAAATGTATATTCAAATTGGAGTACTACCAGTTTGTCAAATATAGAGTTCCTTTCAGACCTCCTGAAAGCCTCTAAATCTAAATTGTAAAATGTCCAGGTCAGGGCTGTGTAGTCATTTGGTGTTGGATCTTCTAGATGTTTATTTTCTCCAGCATCTAATCCAGTTGGATTTTTTGTTTACCTCTACTCCCTGGCCAATTGATTTTTACATATATTATTATATTGGACATTAATTTTTACTACTAAACCATTGATTTACAAACTATTTTCATTCACTGTCATTAAGGATTCTTCAATATGCAACTTTTTGTAACTTCCCAGTTTTCTTTTACTATTTGTACAGCTCTTTGAACTATTCTTCTTTGTGAACATGTACTACATAATGTTGTTGCCATTGTAGTGAGGTGTTACAAAGTCAGTAGGAACTAAACAAGCTGTGCTGGCCTGCTTCCCTAGTTTTATTAAGCAGAAGACAGCTGGAGATGGAGTAGAAGAAACCAAATCTCCAGTCAACACAGACAAATGAGGAAATAAATGTATTAGCCAAAGGTCTATTGGACTGTATGGCCTGTTCTTGCACAGTAGGTTAAACTAATTTCATTTTGGTGGGGATAAGGCAGGTCTGCCATTGGATCTGTCTCTGGTAAAGCTAATATTTTCTTTCTAAGAGAGCTTTCAATGGTCAGGAGGTACAGATTTTATAAATGTATATTCTCATCAGAATTTTTGATTCCCTACTTAATCCCTCTCTCCCTTTAAGCATTTTAGCCATATGATACTATTTAAATATTGTGGGGAACAGCCCACAATGGAGGAACCAGCTTTCTTAACTCGATTCCTCCTCTTTCTCTGGGACGCCGGGACAGTTTGGGTCTCCCTATGGGAGAGGTATAGACCCTGTCCTGTCCGTGTCCCCACAGACAGGCAGACATCGTTTGATTCGCCACACACGTTTATTTGCAACTATTATATACGATTGAAACAGCACACCCCAGTGCCTCAGCACCAAACACCCTCAGTCCAGACCTCTCTCAATGCCTTTCTTTCTCTTCCTGACTGCCTCCACTCCTCTCCTCTGACCTCCATCCTCTTCCACCCGACTCCAGCCATCGAATGGAGGGAGGCGGCCCTTTTTTTCCCCACCCGGATGTGATCCAGGTGCCTCCCAATGAGTGCCTCCCGGCACTCCCCGGAGAGGCGGAAATGCCGGCTGTGCACCCGAAAGCACTCCGGGTGTTCCTGGTCTTCTTCCCCCAGCACTTCCGGGTGTGGCGGAGTGCTGAGGGACAGGACTCCTCAGTCATCGGGGTGCCCTCTGGCGGTGACCACAGGCCCCTGTAGGGTTGAGCTTCTAAGCTCTGTTCCCGTGGTCCTCAAGCCACCATAGCAGTCACCCCCTCATGGTCTGGAGGAGGCGTAATCCCTCTTCCGGTCCTTCTGGGTGTCCCGGCTGGGTACCACCCCCTTGCCACAATATATACTAGCTTTGTATATTTCTTTATTAACTGATAATCTTTCTATTGTTAAGCCTTTAATCTGTGTGTCCAGCACACTAGGCCAACCACTATGAAGGTTATTGTCATACAATAAATTTCACTTGAATTAACTTTAATTGGTTAATCCTATTGGCTATCTGCACCTTCCTACTGTCATTTAGTGCAAATCTTTTAATTAATTTAATTACCACATGGTGCTGACTTGATAAATTAACATTTATTTCAGCATATCAACAGCACTTATTTATTCAGGTGATTCTTGTTTCAGTAAATTAATTAAATACACTATTCTGTTCCAGCTAACCAAAATTAAGAAATTTTAAATTACTTGAATCAACAATATTTTAATGAATCAATTGTATGACAATGGTAAATTCAAAAAGAAAAAAAAAACAGTTTATCTTCAAAGAATTTTTTATATTTCAAGCTAACACCTCTAATTCCCAGCATCAGTAATGGGTGCATGAAAGTTACATCACTCCAACATTTCTAATCCATTAAATATAGCCCTGATAAATGAGTGTTACGAGAAATATACGCAATCACACAGTTTAATGCTTCAGGTTAACATCATATGTCCATAAAAAATCCAGGGTATATGTATCCCACATTGAATTAATGCTTTTATTTGACTTTCAGTATGTGTGTGTCTTGTGACAGACTAACATTTTGTCTTTAGCTAATTTCTGTTTTATGTCAATACTCAAGGCATTTAAAATCATTACTACAAAATAATTATTTTCTGGAGTTATTCAAATCTTTTCTGTTTTCACATATTTAAATTTTCAATTTAGTTAACAAGAAACAAAGCTCGTTATTAGGAAAAAATGGCAATATGAACTGTTAGAAATGAATGGATCACCTACTGTAATCATAAACAGCATGCATGAATAAAGAACCAAATTGATAAATACACATATGACTGGGAAGGTCAGGAAGCACTACGGGTTCACTAAGTAACAAAAACTGCAGCAAGATTTCTTTCGTTTGAGCTAATTGACAGCAAGCAGAGACAATATTGATTCTATAATAAAGAAGCAGTACACAAGTTCACAAACATTATACATTGTAGCTATGCAACTTCCACACATTTTGATAGGACTTTTCCATTAAACACTAACTGGTCACTAAAATCAGATATAGCATAAAGCAGCCAATGCATGTGATGATTAATGTGTAACTTGAAAAAAAACTTCATTATGATAACATGTGACCTGTAATTAATGGCAGACACAAAGCTTTATAGAATAAGACAAAGCAAGAATAAGCAAAATTTGCCTAGCCACACTGTTACTGTAAATTTACAGGAATGTGTATTCTTTTCTGTATTTGTATAAAAGTTCGAAGATGCACCAGCTTGTTTTATTTAATTCTTTTCAAAGGAATCTGTTTTGTTACAACTTCAGCAGGTGGGCTCCAATACAGGAACATGTAGACATCAGTTTTTCAGAATCCAGGGGCCTCATGTATAACGCCGTGCGTAGAACTCACACTATGGCGTAAGCACAAAAGCGGGAATGTGCGTACACACAAAAAAATCCAGATGCAGGAATCTGCGCACGCAAACTTTCACGTTCTTCCACTACATAAATCCTGATCAGCGTGAAAAGTAACGCACGTGCACACGCCTTCTGTCCCACCCCAACTCCTCCCAGAATTACGCCTCTTTGAATATGCAAATCGATATAACTAGCCTTCTGTGAAAACACAATGGGAAAAGCACAGGGGAAAATATAAGAATTTCAGCGAATACCAAGTGGAGGCAAAGGAAAAACGTACTATTTGTTGGTTTAAACAGTGGTATAATCAAAAGGAAGTTGATCGAGTGACATAGTGTCGGAGAAACTCGAAAGCTCAAGTTCACAAAGTCGTACAGTGTCCGAAATAAAAAAGAAGTCACATATCAAAGTCGGCGTGAAAAGGCGACTCGTAGCTCACCATCTGAGTGTCATATGAAAGCTTATTAGGGTACAGAGAAAAAAAAATAGGCACACAGTGGGAAAAAAGCACGAAATGTCAACTTTAATCTCGAAATTTCCACTTTAATCACATAGTTTATTTTGTCATTAAAGTAGAACATCATAAACTTCATCTTAAAATCATTTATTTTACTAGTTTCTCAAGTTGCACGTTAAATGCTTTGTTCTGTATTTGATCTTCTATGTGCTCTATGTGTGTGAATCACTACATGTTTCCGTTCTTTCTCTTTCTCCGACAGGACACAGAATCCATTGCATTCGTGATATTACAGCTCTCTGAATAATTAAAATACTGAGATGTATACGTGATATCTTTTTCATGATGATAGGAATGAAAGCATGTTATTAAACATGGGAACACGGTGGCGCAGTGATTGTTTATATCTCACACAAGAGGCTTGCTGCGCCATGTGCGACCTTCGATGAAATAATTTATTACAGAAGTACTGTCTCTTTCAAACGTAGTAACCTCCAATTCCTGTCCTTACTTTTCTTTCTCCAAATACCCAATCGCCACACAATCAGCTCTGTAATAGACGTTAAGCCTGTAAGCTCAGAACGCCGATTCTTCAAAACTTTTAAGGAACATTGAAATATCTTCGTAGTACATGTTTAATTATTCTATCCGTCCATCCTTCCAGTGTCGAGTCAGCACCAGCAATAATACAGCGCAAGGCAGGAGCTATCCGTGAACTAGCTAGCGCTGCGGCACCGTGTCCTCACATGTTTAATTATTAACAATACAGATTATTTAAATAAAGTTAAAGTTTTATCTGTATACTATAAGCAACATATTTTGCTGCATTTCATCTTAAAAATGATATAGTCATCATATGCGCTTTATAAAGTGGCGCAGGTTGTGCAATATTATAACTGTAGTGCAAGTTTACAGTGGGGTACCGGTAATTGTACTTATAAGTACAAACAGTTCTACAAGGAGCACTTGATGGACTGATTGAGTGTGTTTATAGTTCTTGAGATGAAACTGTTTCTGAAACGCGAGGTCCGTACAGGAATGGCTTTGACGCGTTTTGCCGTGGTTGAGGTAGTGTGTGCTTGAAACTGTATACCGATAATTCTCTTTCCGATCAGCTGCTGCTGTGATTCCCCACTCAGATACAGTGATATAAATACTCCGAGTGGTGCAGTGAGAGTAATATGGAAAAAGATGATCCTCTGTGGCAACTCTTAACGGGAGCAGCTGAAAGAAGAAGAAGATGCAGTGAGCGTAACAACGCTAAAGCAGTTATGGTATTTGTAATACTATGGCTATTCCCTGGACCATTATATTGCTACAGGTTAATTACAATCAGATGCATTACACTAATAAACAACATGCAGTTAATTTCAGTGTATTTATAAAGCCGCGTCAGGAATGTGGGTCTAAGAAAGAAAGGGTAACCACACAGGAACAGTAGCACTGCTTTGACAGTGGGTGCCGCCAGTCTGCAAAACTGAGCGGAGAAATTGCGTACGCCAGGGTATGAGGTACCGTGGAAATGTGCGTGGCTTTACGCCAAGTTTAGGTTTTATACATCGTGATTTGAGCGTGGAAACGTTCGTACGCAACATTTCTGTGCGTACGCACCGTTTATACACGAGGCCCCAGGAGGCTAAGGAAAATTACTTTAAATCTCAAGGTTGATAGTTCATTAACTTACTGACAGAAAACTACACACCTATCTACATACTGTACTTACATGCAAATACTGACATGTTTATATATATTAAAATGCACAAAGTGGCTGGGTAGTCTTTTTGCCAGTATTGTCACTGAGTGGAATTTTTGATTTCCACTCCTCCCTGGAAATTTAACATTTGCTTTGTCTTGGAAAAAACTGATAAGGCTCCTGAGAAAACTCATGTATTACAAGTTAAGTTTTGCATAATTCAGAATAAACTGTACATTACAGCTGATGTTTACATTTTGCATTTATTTTGGCAAAAATACTGAAAATAAATAGAAATTGCAGAGACTCATACTGGTTTAAAAGATGGAAAGAATACTATTCATAGGAAAATTCAGAACTTTTTTTTTATATAATTTTATTTATTTTAATTAGAAACAGATATTATTCCATATAGTCAAATCAAATTTAACAAATTAAAGCAAAATTCAACCCCCAGTCAAAAGAAAGAGAAAGAAGCTAGCAACCAACTCTACTGCATAAAAGGAGCAAGAAAAGAAGGGCATTTTTCTTTCTCCAAGGCTGTTTTTTAGGCATGCAAAGATTTGTGTACAAAATGTTGTGTGGACTTTGAACCTGGACACAAACAGGCAGACACAAAATGTCCCAAAACACACATGTTTTAATTCTTCACAACACAATGCACACACAGTATAGTGCCTAATTCACCTTCAATTCAGTCTGCTTCTCTTCGGACTTCCTTCTGCCGCCTCCACTCCTCCCGTCGCAAGCTCTGTCTTTATAATGTACCCGGATGTCTGCCCCTTTTATAATGTACCCGGATGTGTTCCTGGTATGGCAGAAGTGCTTCCTGGTCTGGCAGCACTTCCTGGTGTGGTGGAAGTGCTGCAGTCTAAGGCTCCATAGTCCTTCGGGCGACCCCTGGCAATGGCCACGGAACCACACAGGGTTGATCCTTTCAGCTCCATGGCTTCCACATCATCCAGGATGGCCGCCTTCTAGCGACCTGGGGAAAGAATTACCCCTCTCCCGATACCCTGCTTCTCCAGGCGTCCCGGTGGGGCAAGGTCCCCGGCCATCCATCGCAGTTGTTAATTTGGTGCATGCCCAAAACATGTGGCCCAGTGATGCTGGAGCTAGACTGCAATGTTCACAGGTTGAATCTTGCCCTGGAAACATTTTGGACAATTTTACACAAGATGAATGAGCTTGATAAAAGATTTTAAGTTGAATGTCTGAATGCTTTGCACATATAGCGCTCGAGTGTGTTCTATGCATGGCTGCCTTCCACTACTTTTCTGAAATATTAACTGATAGATCCTTCCCCAACATACTCTGAGCTCAATGAAAGTTAGAGACTTTAAAATATTTTTATAAATTGTAGAGATGCTATCTGAATCTTCAAGACTGATAAATATTTCTCCTGGAACAGAACAAGGTGGAAGATGAGGAAAAATGGGCAGGTTCTGTTTAGCAAAGTTTCTAGCTTGAAAGTAGCGGAGGAATTGTGCTGATGAGAAGTTGTATTTGAAGTGTAATTCTTCATAGGACGCAAAAAATATTATCTATGTACAAGCTTGTACTTGTTTTAATCTTTTCCAGATATTGAGTAGTGAAAATGTTTGAGAGGGAGGAAAAAGGTGGTTGTTACGTAGAGGTGCAACATATAAAAGCTTTTTTGTCTTAAAGTCCTATCCACTTAATTCTTCTAAAAAACATTGTCTACCACACTACTTGTAGTCTATTCCAAGTGTGTATGGTTCTCTGTGTAAAGAAAAACTTTGTTTTTGATGAACTAATTTTAAAATAACAGTCACGATCCACTGTACAAATTCCCTTCATAATTTTAAACACTTCAGTTACCTCTTAAACTTCTTTTGCTTAAACTGAAACAGCTCAGCTCTTTTAATCTTTCTTCATAATTCACCCCTGTAGCATTGGAATCAACCTAGCTGCTTTTCTCTGGACCTTTTCTAGCACTGCTATGTCGTTTTTGTAGCCTGGAGACCAAAACTGCACATCGTACTCCAGATGAGGCCTCACCAGTGTGTTATAAAGCTTAGGAATAACCTCCTTGGATTTGTACTCCACACATCATGTTGTATAATTTAACATTCTATTTGTCTTCTTAATGGCTTCTGAACACTGCATGGAAGTTGATAGTATAGAGGCAGGGCCTGTTAAAGCCCATTGCGGCACTTCCTGTGTGATTTTGGGCTATACAAAAAAATAAACTGTAACTGTAGAGTCCACTACAACTCCTAAATTCTTCTCATAAGTTATACTCTTGATTTTCAGATCTCCCATTGTGTATTCAAACCTAACATTTTTACTTCCTACATGTAATACTTTACATTTACATTAAATTTCATCTGCCACAAATCTGACCAAGCCTGTATGCTGTCCAAGTCCTTCTGTAATGATTTAACGGAGTTCAGATTATCTGGCAATCCACCCATCTTGGTATTATCTGTAAACTTAACCAGCTTGTCACTTATATTCCTATCTAAATCATTTGTATATATTAAAAATAGCAGCGGCCCTAGCACTGACCATAGTGAAACACCACTGTTAACATCAGCCAGTTCAGACAAGATACCTGGCACCATCACCCTCTGCTTCCTGTGTCTGAGCCAATTCTACACCCATCTAAAAACATCACCCTGAACTCACAGTTCTTTTAATTTGATGCCCAGCCTCTCATGTGGCATCTTATCAAATGCTTTCTGAAAGCTAAAATAAATAATATCATATACTACACTTTGATCATCATTTGCTTCCTCACATGTCCTCACTCTTCTGAACCCATGCTGACTGTACAGCAAAAATCGTGTACTTGCCTTGTGGAGATCAGTCTTATCCTTAATAATTGTCCTGTGAGTAAAGCTCACAGGCCTATAGTTACTTGGATCTGCCCGGGTATTCTTTGTATTGTCACACACGTGCACATGGGAGGCAGCTAAAGGGCTTGAGTGAAGGCAGTTCTGAGGCATGCCGGGATGTGGCAGAGTGCACTGACTCTTTTTCTCCCTTACCTGTAGATCATTCACGGGAGAGTCCACCTGGCTCTCTTGACGTCACTTCCGGGACCGGGCCAATGGAAGAAGACCTTACCGACTCCGGCTCCTGTGATGTCACATCCGGACTCGAACCAATGGCTGAAGAACATGAGCCAGATCCCTATGACCTCACTTCCTGTCTTCTCCTTTAAAAGTCTACACCTTTTCTCTATTCTCTCAGTCTTGTTTTGGACTCAGTTGTATGTACATCAGTGCTGTTTATTTGATAAAAAAAACGACTTTGCAGCCAGGATACCATATTATACGGGTGGCTGCCCCAAACCTTTATCTGAGTATGTCTCGTTATTGTGACAGTATATAACAGCATAATATTTATCCATTTTCCAGTCCTTCAGAATCTCCCCAGGGCGCAATGACTTCCCAAAAATACGTGTCAAAAATATGCACTCACTAGCCTCCTTAGGCACTCAAGGGTAAATATTATCTGATCCTGGTGATTTGTTTGATTTCATCCTGAGTTGCACTTCTCCCTCTACAATTTCTAAATCACTCAGAACCTCCTTAGTAGTCTCACTGATCGCTTTGAGGTTATCCACTTCCTCAAATGTGAAGATCTCAATGTCTCACTGTCTTTATCTTTTAGATAGATATTCCCCTTCACCTCCTTCTTGACTGTCCTTTTACTACTAAAATAATGAAAGAATCTCTTAGAGTCATCTTTCACCTTATCTTCTATATTTTTTTCCAACTGTATTTTAGCCTCCCTAATATCCTTCTTAATGGTTGCCCTCATGTTTTCATATGCCCTATCCCACTCTATCCTCCTTGGACTTTGCCGCACCTGCTGAAAATCTGTCCTACCAAAGTTAAACTTAACAATTTTAGTCTTTGCATCTGCAATCTTACAAAACACTGAGAACTGTACTATATTATGGTCACTTGACCCTAGTGGTTCAATCATGTCTACACCCTCAATTCTATCCTGATTATTACAAAATATTAAATCCA
Source organism: Erpetoichthys calabaricus (assembly GCF_900747795.2). Classification (NCBI taxonomy): domain Eukaryota; kingdom Metazoa; phylum Chordata; class Cladistia; order Polypteriformes; family Polypteridae; genus Erpetoichthys; species Erpetoichthys calabaricus. The sequence continues at coordinate 125,931,568 of NC_041399.2, forward strand.
GACAAGCTTCATGCCGTGTTGATGCTTTAACATATTGTGTTAAAAAATAGTCAATGATTACTTCTTAAAATTCCTGCTCTTGTGTTCTACCATTTGCAAAGTTATCCCAATTAATATTCAGATACTTGAAGTCCCCCATGACTATAATAACCCCCTGTAAAGTTACCTTTTTAACATTACTAAAAAGATGTGTGTTGAAATTACTGTCTGCATTGGGTGGTCTATAGTACACTCCTAGAATATGTCCTCTTTTCCTAATGCTTTCCAGGCAAAGCCACATATCCTCACTTAGATGAGGCTCATTGTCAAACTGAAGAGGACTTGCATTTAAATTCTGTTTTACATAAACTGCAAGCCAACCTCCTCTTCTCATCCCCATCTATGTTATTTAGCCAAGTTTCTGTTATTGTTATAATATCATAATTATGCTCTGCTACATACAACTCTAACTCACTTGCCTTATTTTTGATACTTCTAGCATTAAGGCAAGCTATTTTTAATGTGTTACTCCTTCTACATTTAAATGTTGGGTTAGAATTTACATTACTCACATTTTTATTTCTACACTATTGTTTGTTCCTCCATGTATAGTTCTAAACCTGACCTGTCCTAAACTTCCTATTATCCTCATTCCCTAGTTTAACAATCCTCGATTAGCATACTCCCATGCCTCCTCAATACATTGGTGACCCTCCGGTTCCGATGTAACCTGTTGTGGTAGAACAGGTCCCACCTGTTCCAAAGGGAGTCCCAATGACCTATATACCTATACCCTTCTACCCTGCACCAAGATTTGAGCCGCGTGTTTAGCCTTCTAATTTCCTCAGTTTTACCTGTACTGGCTCATGGCACAGGCAGAACTTCAAAGAAAACTACCTTGTCAGTTCTGCTGTTCAGCCTGGCACCTCGCTCTTTGAATCTGGATCACAAAACTGACAGACTACCTTCATGTATGTCATTTGCTCCAACATGGACAAAAACAACTGGATTCACTCCCGCTCTGGCCAAGAGCCTATCCACCCTTCCAGGGTCATTTGTTCCAAAACAGATAATGACAATTGTGTCCACTCCTGCTCTGGCCAAGAGCCTGTCCATCCTTCCAGGAAGGTCCCCCACCTGTGTACCCGGAAGGCAACACAAGCCATCATCTAAAAAGTCCAACATCCAACTGCACTTACATTGCACTAGCCTCATTATTAAAATTTGATTTATGATTATTAAAGCTCCCTTAATTTTTTTCTTTTTTTAAAATTAAAATTAAATGATTTAAGTTACACGGTAAAGCTAAATAAATTAAGGCAAAGAAAACAGATTATAGAACTGCTACAGCTGTTTTACACCTTCTGTCCCCTTAACCTCCTGTATGGGGCGGAGTGGTAGCTCTGAGGCTATGGATCTGTGCTAGTATCCAGAAGGTTGCCGGTTTGAATCCCCATCACTGCCAAAAGAGATCCTACTCTGCTGGGCCCTTGAGCAAGACCCTTAACCTGTACAATGGCAGACCCTGCACTCTGACCCCAAGGGGTATGAGAAAAACTAACAAATTCCTAATACAAGCAATTGTATAAGGCGAAATAAAGAACAAAAAAAAAAAACATTCTCCTTCTCAAATATCTGGTGTTTATCATTCTATAAGGTTAACTTTACTTTGTGAGTTGTAGAGCGTCTATTAAACGCTCTTCACTTTTACTGTTTGTATTCCTCCGAATTAATGAACCCTTACATTGTCGCCCACTTTACTGTGCTACCTACGGACAGCTATGAACTGTTCAATCTAAAATATATAAATAAAAACTTAATTAGTTAATATCTGCTCCTAGTTAATTTCTTATCTGCTCCTACAACCCCTTGTGCCTGATCGAGTGTTTTAATGCTGGCCACCTACTTACGTACCATTGAGCCTTCTCCTTTATAGCTTTGAAATCAGCTACTTATTAACTATTTATTGCTACGAAGCCGACATGGTTTTTTACTTACATATATCAATTTCATTTCCTTCTGCTTTCTACCCCGCCTCATCGATGCTAGTTCAAATATAGATAACATGAACAAGTACACATACAAGTATAAGTAACATCTCCAAACACCCAGCTATGATTTCTCCTGTGTGGGTGAAAAACAGCAAAAAAAAACCTTCCAAAGGAAAAAAAAAAAGCTTTAAAAATTCCCACATGGTTTATTAGCGGCAACCAAAGCAGAAGGGGGCATGGCACTGCCCAGCTTTCAATTTTATTACTGGGCTGCAAATATACAAGGTATAAAGACCTGGACATTGACACATATTGATGAATATCTACAAGCCTGGTCTGCAATAGAAATAAAATCTTGCAGACAAGGAGGATGTGCTGAAGTGCTGACGTCAACTTTGCAAATGAGACAGGCAGCTAAGAGGCAGCTGAGAGTTTTTGTGTTTTCTGTAGTGTGAGAGATAATTTAAAAAATAGAAAAATATATTTTCCTCCTGTAAACTTTAGTTTTTGAATCAAACAATGGGGTTTCCAAATCACATAACAAGGAACATTTTTTTAACCATCTTCAAAACAATTATGGCACAAAATGACATGCAGGCTACTTTAATTTAGCCCAGTTAAGTATATGAAATTGCATCAGTGAAGAGGTCTTCATGTTCCTCACTTTTCAGTCCCGCTGCCGATTGCTCCATCTACAGGTTCATGCCACATCTGGCAGCACCTCACAAAATTTCATACTGAATCCACCTGCTTTCTCCTGCTCCCAATTACATTCCCAGTTTCCCTCTAAAAGGCTTGGGCTTTCACTCACTACTCTTAAATTTTAGTCTCACAGTACAAAACATTGAGTCAGGTCCCATGGGTCCTGCGGGAATGCAAACATCTACAGTGGTGTGAAGCATTGGTGATACACCCAGTATGTATTCATGCCTTGTGTCAGGTGTGTTACCGCAACAGGCTTAATGTACTCATAATTTGTGATTAGTTAAGTACTGGAAATAAACAGATAAATGGATGAGTATTGTTCATCATAAAAAATTAAACATCATAAACAATGCAACATTTCTGCTGCTGTTTAAGTACTGTTAATTCCTGGTACAAATTTGCCTAAATTAAGTCTGAAAGTATACATAACATTTCAGAAATTAATAATTTAGTTTAAGGAATTGAAAGGCAAATAATGCACTAATGGTGAGGGTTGACATACAACCCTAAATGGAGATATGTTGTGATTTTTTTCAAAAAGATGAAACAAGAATTAAAACTGATTTTTTTTTTATGACACGGTAGGGCATTCTTTTTTATCAATCTATAATGATGTAAGTTGTAGCGGTAGGAACTGCAATTCCCATGATGCCGTGGGCTGAATGGAAGTGGCAGAAAAAATATAGAGTTGTTATTTTCACTAGGCCATCAGCATCTTGCTTCATTGATGTTGTGAGAAGCGACAAAACCCAAGTCTCAGCAATATTTCTTGGCCCAAGAATATTGTGTGTAGTTCAGTTAGCGCAAAGTTTAAAAGCCAAATAGCTGTAAAAGTCAGCTAAAAAAACATGAGAAAATAAGCCAAAAACCATATCTTCACAGAGGCTCTATAGAGAGAGAAGAAAAAAAGATGCTGTACAAATATTGCATTTAGAGCCACTTGAATTTGCCAGTCCATCAGAATGGCCAAAATGGATAAGAAAGTCTGAAAGGTTTCGAGTACCAGCCATGTTACATACAAAACAAGATGAATACCAGGTAAACTCACTTTTATATGCTATGTGGGATGCAGCTGACAACATCTTAAAAGTTTTACCAATGACTGATGCAGATAAGAAGATATATGAGTCTGTTAAGCTAGCAATCGAACAGCACCTCATAGGAAAACATATTGTGATTTTCGAGATATCACAGTTTAATATAAAACGTCAGCAAGAAGGAGAGAGTGTAGTGTCATTCATCACAGTTGCACACAAGCTGGCATAAGAGACAGAACTGTAGTGGGAATAAGAGATGGGGGCTGCTAAGAACAGGACAGAACAGTTACAAATGGACTCTCAGCTCACATTAGCGAAAGCTTTACAGAAAGTGAGGCAAAGTGAAAGTGTGAAGAAACAGCAAAAGGTACTACATCACAATTCAGATGGTGACACATCACACATCAAATGCAGATGCTATAAATAATAAAGATGAAAAAGGAGAAGAAACAGGTCAAAAGATGCATAAGGAGTGAAAACCAGACAAAACGAGCAGTAAGCAAATACAAGGTGGGAACCAGTAGTGGATAGGACACCAGACCATCACAGGTAAAAACACAGAATTTAAACATAAAAACCTTGAAAGGAACACACATCCACACACGATATAAATTTGCTCACCACTACAGAATCAACAATACATATGGTAAAACCTAAAAAGAGGCATGGAAATATGTTCACTGGAAAATGAAAGTTAAAATTTGTTCAGGATTGCTTCAGCTAGTAGAATAAACTGAAAAAAACAACACATTGGTTGCAGTAAGTAGGATACAATTGTCTGTTATGAAAGTAGGTATATAACAACATAATGAATTAATTTTAAGTGAACATCTAAAAAGATATACTGTATCTTTCAAAATACCCTAAAAGGATACAGGTCAGCCTCTTTCCTATGGTGCTCTTTAGAGAACACAAACATCACATAATTATGGTTTGCAAAAGAATATGCCATTGGATGACGGGTACAAAAACACAGAAACAACCATCTCATGTAATTACTGTAGCACATGCTCCACTCATAATTATTATTATAAATACATGGAAATGGTAAAATTATTGCAAGTATGCTTAGCAATTTTAAAGCTCTAATTGAAATGTATACAAGTGTGTTAGAATTCAGAAAATAATTTGATGCACTGGTATGGCACTTACTGAAACTAAGTGAAGCTAAACTTTATTTTTAGTGTCAGAAACTAAACAGGAATGTCTTTAGAGATTTTCAAAACTTGACTTGATGTTGTTTTAGAAGAATTAAGTGAATAGGACTGGTGAGCGTGCTGGGCAGATGGACAGATATTGTTGTTTTTCATTTATGTGAATTAGTTTCTACTTTGTTTTTGATGTATTGGAACATGACTGTATCCTCATTGGTGGTACTTCTGTATTTAGTGAGTGGTATAACATATTCTTGCATTTTGCTTTGAGACTTGATGCAACACTCTGTACCTGCACTTAGTGAGGAGAACTCTACAAGAACAAAGTAGTTTGTACTATAATATTGTATTTCTGAGGTGGCAATGTTAGATTGGCCATCTAACTCTGTGAAGAGGATTACTTGTGTTCTGTTTTGTGTGTTGTATTTATCACTTTTTTGACACTAATTGCATGGCCAACCTCACTGAACTGACTTTTTTTAATTTTTTTCCTACAACAGTTTTTTTGAGAGATTTTTCTTCAAAAACAGGGCCTATTGAAGCCTGTGGGGGCATTCCTTGTTATTGTTGCTGTTGTTATGTTCGGGTCATCTGTAGCAAATGCTGCCTTAGATAGGCAAACAGAATTATTAAAGACATCAGCCATTCCTCACATTTGTTTTTCTCAATCTTCTGTGACTCTTAGGAAGAAAAGTTGCTGTGGCATAGCACTGCAGGACTTCTTTTAAAAATGTCACACAATCTTTTCCTGAAAATGACATGAATATGCTGTTTTACAGCATTTGTGCAATCTCAAGACAACAATTAGTATACAAGAACACTCTTGGCTTTAAAATTCACATATTTGTAACTTTTAATGCTTTTGTTTTACACTTGGACTCATATCCTTTGGGACCATATTTTAAATTCAAAAAAGGCAATGTTATTTTTTTTAATTTATAATGCTTCACTTTCAAACACTATTCCGTAGTATAGAACCATACACCATTATAATACAAAGATAACTAACTTGAAAAATCCAAAATATCCATTAAACTGCATAGCTTCTATTGAAAACTGTTCATTGTTATTTGTTTTGTGAGGATCTGAGTAAGAAGGAAACAAAGACATTCTTAAAAAATATATTTTAGTCATTACAAAAATATAGCTGGTTTATTATAAGTACTAACAAGAATTGCTAAAAGAACTGAAAATTGGGTGGCTCTGGGTAGTTGTGCAGAAGACAGAAACCGTGCCTTTCAGGTGATAGACTGAGGTTGTGATCCTGTAATGGTGTGGGTTGTCTCCAAGCTACTTGTCCCTTCCAGAAGCCTGTTGAACCTGCCACTGTTCATAACATTACCAAGATGAACTAGGTAAATGACAATACACACAAGGGGTAGTTGCTAAAATGATAAGTGCTATTATTACAATTAATCAAAACAAACAGGGTCCAAAAAGTGCAGTGCTCCATCCATTATAAATAATCCAATAAAATCTGAGTAATTGTGAAGTTTAAAATTCAGTGAATAAATATTCCATTAAAAATAACATTAAAAATCATAGAAACAGTTTCTTTAAAAACTACAAGCCTCAATACTGTCCTCTAAAACTGATGTCCCAACAGGTGCAGTCAACCATTAAATCCAGGCTTGGATCACTATTGCCAGGCCCTCAGCAATCTTGGGGTGCCATGCTTAACCGCACACATATCCCGCTGCCTGTCCCTCTGAGTCTGCAGGAGACACCACATGTAGGGTTGCTTCTACTTCCTGGTGAGCTCCTACAGCCCTGAAGTTCACTCCCGACCACCTGCCTCCTTCACAGGAGCTTTTTCTCCCTCTTTCTCTATGTCCCCATGTCTGTTTCTCTCTCTCTCTTTCTATAACCTCCATCTCTCCTCATCCCGCTCGCTTGCTAGCCAGTCTATTTCTATCCTTTCATTTTTTTTACCTCCTTTTACTGTACTGGCGTATCTTTTATATGCCTTCATGGGTGCAGCGCCTCAAACCACGTAAAGCCAATGGAGCAATCAAGACAGACCACATCCCTACATGCAGGTGTGTTCCATCTCAGTCACCCCACCAACTTCCTGCAGCCGTGTGAGCACACACACCTCCTGAGATAAAGACTACTATTAAATTATTTATTAATTTGACCACTATCTGTTAAGCTGCTGACCCACTATTCCATATTATTAAAAAGTAGGACAAGAGATTGTGTTTACTTTATTTAGGGACCACACTTGCAAGCCTCCTTGGGAATGCCTGTGCTAGAGTATTGGAATGGAAACTGCATACAGTAATTCAATCTCAGATTTAGATATGGCAATATGTGTTTCATCCTGGTCATCAAAATGTGGACAAGGTCTTTGTCCTTGCTACTGGAGCACCATGCACTTTTGCTCTATCCTGTCTACAGTATATGTGCTTTGTGGAGTTGGAAAAGCTTACAACAGTGGACCCAACAGTATATATAGGAAGGTGCTTCAAGAGTACAGGATTCTAGAGTCTCTCCTTGATGCCATTCAATCTCTGTATTTGCAGAGCAACCATTGTGTTTGAATACCTGGTGTATGTTTAGTATGTTTAGTATGTTTGCATTTGACTTAAAATGGTCTAAACCGACTTATTTTGGAGTTGACAGGCAAAGATTAAACACATTTTTAAGGGGATTTTCGAAAGAGTAATCAAAAAAGTAAAAATTATAATAAGGGACTCAAGATTCACTAATACATCAATATCAAAGCATAAAACAAATTTTGTAGTTAAGCAGCAGTAAATAAGTAGTCTTTGCCAAAGGAAACCTGATTTTTTTTAATTTTTGAAATGCAAAATCACTAGACTTAGGGAGGTCTTTCTTTTTAACCAAAGTTCAATAGCTAACTGAGTGTGCTTCGATCTTATACAGTGGTACTACAATAATATCTCATGCTATGCACAAGTGGAAGAAGGATAATATGACTGGCAAAGGCCATCATTGCTATAAACAGGGTGACCACATCCACAAAATGCAGATCACAAAATGATGGCACGGAAAGGGAAACTGCAAACTAAATGGCGAAGCAATTGCATCATTAAAAACAATGAAAAAATGGTAAAAAAAACATGATAAAAATAATTTAAACATTAATGATAACAAAGAGTACCTGCTAGTCTCAGGTAATAGTGCATGATGCAATTGGTATGAGAATCAGCACTTTTAAATCTGAGGTCATGGTCCTCATGATTTGTGGCTTATTACTTGCAGGTAAGGTTCCCTACACTAGGTAGAGCAGTTCAAGTATCATTTAGGATGACACTTTAATGCTTCCGTTAGGAGATGGTGAAGGTATAATCAAAGGACAAAACAAGTACTCACTGGAAAGATTATATATCTTGACTGTCCTGGGACCATCTGAACATTCCATATGAAGGGCAGGAGAAAGTTGGTACCAAGAGCATATCATTTGGTATAGGATTTGTGAAAGCAGTGCTAATATTTGTAATGCGCCTTCAGTTGAATTTCAGATACATATAAATCAGACAAACATACAGACAGACACACAGATACTTGCCCTTTTTATTAAGGTGGATAATAGTCATTTTATACAGAGTAGTTATGCAAGAGGTACTGACTGGTTGTCAAACTGAGCAAGGTCTCTGAATCTGCTTCTCTGCTTCTGCTTCTACTGTACTTATCCATCTATTTAAATAAAGCCTGTTCAGAAAATGAAAAATTACTACTGGAATTAAAGTGGAAAACTATATTTGCAGATTAATCTTTGAAAGAAAAATAAATTACATATAGGCAAGTTAAATATTACAAATTAAGCAGAATTGTATTTTAAGTACTAAACCTAACATATTCATTTCAATGTATCAATTCACTCTACAATACACCTGTGCCCATTGTACTCTTTGTTACCCTTCTCTGTCCATTTGCAAGCCAAGGCAGGCAAATAGACCATTCCCTGCACAGGTTCAACTAATTCAGTGAATTTTAGGAGGCCAAAGATTATTGTATTGTTAACAATAATAGTAACAAATGCAGTTGGTAGAGTGGCTGCAATTCAGTGTTTGGAAAAAAAAATCTTATTATGATGGGAAATAGCATTTAAGATCATATAATTCAGGAAGCTCAAAGACATAGAGGACTGACATCTCTTATTGGTATCCTTACAGACTTATGAGCATTATCTTCTTATATAATACGGTACTGTGGCTGTCTGTTTGTCCGTCCAGGATTTTAAATCACCTGTAGCTCGCAAAACGTTTGACCTATTGACCTGTAATTTGGTAGACGTCTACTGTCCGCTTTCAGGGTGATGATTGACCTCCAAGGTTATTTCACTTTTTATTTTTATTTTATTTTATTGTAGAATCAACTCTCAGCAGCGACCAGCAGGGCGGCAAAGCCCTACAGCAATATATGTTTTGTTGTTAGTAAGTCACTATAATGTTTCTTTGGACATGTAATGTATTACGAAATTATTAGATTAATGTATTGATGAAATCTGATTATCCATTCTTAACTGAAGCAGGATTTCCTCAAGGGTTTGCTTATCAACATTTCTTATTTTCAAACTGTTCCCTGAGTGAACTTTACTTAGCCAATAATCTCCTACTTCTTCTGGAGAATTCCTAGATGCAACTAGACCAATTAAAAGGTAAAGTCTCAGCAGTATATATCCTGGTCACATAACATCCTCAAATCCACTTAATTCAGTATTGAGTTGCAAGGGCACCTATGCCTATCTCAGCAGCATTGGGCACAACACAGGAACCAAACATGGAAAGGCCTCTAAACCTTCATAACACTCACAGGGTACTCTGTAAAACCAAACAGAAATGGAGAGAACATGAATACTTATAATTTCAAGATGATGGACCTATGCTGGATCCATATTGTTGAATATGTAAGACAAGTGAGTCTCTTACAGGGACTGAGTTTGGCCTACATGAGGGAGGGAGTCATGAAATGGAACCATTTTTCATGTAGTAATCGTTTCTGTCCCCAGAATGGAGAAACACCACCCGGTAAAAGTGTGGTATCACTTCCACCCCAAGTCAATTTCTGCCATTTCTAGTCAAGATGAATAAAAACAATGCTTGTCATTTTATCTTCAAACCTTAAAGTATGAGAATATGCCCCTTATGTTTGTTTTGTCATGTACTGTTTACATGAACACCATTATAATAAACTTTCAAAACAAAAAGCTATTTGATACATTAAAAGGGTTCTCCTGACTACAGCCCTTTTTACCTTTACTTTTGTTCTTTCTATTCACAGTGCTGTAGCTGGCTGGATTAAAAAATGATGGCGCTTACAAATACACCATTTAATGCAGGTTGCTAATCAACAGTCTATGCTTGTAGAAATAGAAATGAGGAGGGATGTGGAGAGAAGTTAGTCTGAATAAAAGAAGTCTTGGTCCTGTCCAGCTACTTACGCTGTTGTGAAACAAAGAGGATATCAAGGCCTATTTATTTGTGTTTGCTATCCACACCTTTTCTAGTCCCTCCTAACCTCTCCTGTCTTTTTATTCTTCAGTTGGATAGAGCTGAAAGTGACCTTGTTGCAGTGTTGAGTTAGATAGTCAATGGTATGGAACACCCCGTAGAATACTGTATCTAATTCAGAAACTGCTGGACCTGAAGATAAGGCAAGCAGCTGTGGAGAATTTATGTTATAATTATAGGACTGTGCACACTGGCTGAAATGTGGCTATCTAATGAAAACACCATTAACACTAGAATTACCAAAGCCTACGAAAAAAACTCGTAAATATGGCCCACCTTAAATCCCTTTGCACCTCTCTGTCAGTGTCTTTTGTCTGGTAATGTGCTGATCAAGACAAGCAGCCTACTATTCCATCCCCTTACTGCAGCAGAACCTGCACAAAGTTCTCCCAGCTCATGCCTTGATTATCTGGGAGTGGAGTGCTGGAGTTTTAGAGTGGACATAATAGATTGTTATTTGGAAAACATGCATTTCATGTGTGTTCCGTTTCTACAATAATCTGTGTAAACACATTGTTAAAACAGAAACATTTTTCATGTTTTTAAATGACAAAATGTAGGCATAAACTATATAATGTGTGAAGCCTAAAGTCCAAAGATCAAATAAACACTTTCACAAATGGTTCAAGGATGATACAACAGTTTCCACGGTGAAGTGGTAAGAATTGCTGACTTGTAATCAAGAGTTCCCCGGTTAGATCCTAATTGCCTCGTATATTTACCATTTTGAGTAGTGAGCTGCTCTTATTGTTACATTACACAATAAACACATACATTTGGTTTGCATCTGTAACAGCCAGTGTACATTTATAGTACTTGTAAAAGTTAGCTTTTTTTTTTTCACTTTTATTCTCTCAGTCACGATCACGATACATACTACCACCCCTCCAGGGATCTGACACTGTAAGTTTTTATGTGAAACTGGAAATAACTGTAGATGTGAGTGGTGTTTTAAGACAATGGAACTGGACATTCTATGATCTGGATGGATTAAAGCTGACACACAAATGCTGGTGAATCTGCCTTATTCGTATCTCACTGTCACTTGATTTTTTTTTTTATTCAGTTTTATTGAGTGTTCCTGCTCACGCTGAATTAGTATGCACCTTATGGTCCATGATGTCAAAGCCACACTGACAAAAAAAAGAGAGACACAGATATATATTTGGAATTATTTCATTTTATGAGCTGTATAGTACATTTCGGAAAACATTGTGGCACGGTTGCAACATTATTCATTTTATTCATATTCATTTGCATAACATCTTGTGGTTGTAATCAGTGACTGCGTGTTTTTTTTTTTTTTTGATCTTGCCAGTCTCCACTTTTTTATCATGGGGGTGTTTGTTTTGTACTCCAGGACATGAAGAGGAAAGAATAGTACAGAGAGGTCAGTTCAGCGCTATATGCAATCATCAAATTCAAATGTTAACAGTTCCCACACATGCAAGGACAATCCTTCCTACATTTACGACATGTGTACCTGTTGCAATGTACACACTTCTCTCTATGCTGTTGTTTCACATTAAAAAACACTTACAAAATGGCAATAAAAATGATGTCACCATAATAACAGCACAAATAATAAATAAATTATACAACAAAAGCTGAACATTATTTGCATAAACCTTATAAGAGGCTAAAAGAAATGTTAAAGATCTAGAAAAAAGCAGATGTATTTTTAATAGAAACAGGAAGACTAATCTGAAAAGAGCTAAGATCAAAACACTGGAGGCCAAATAAATTAAGCAAACAAATTCAAAAGAGACAGGATTGAAATCAGTACAAATATTGGCCAAAAACAAAAAGCACAAAATCCTTGAAAAAATTGTCAAACAAACTCTCTCTCAAGTTTTTTACTTTATTATAACAATGGGCAGATTGTTTTTGAGCATTGGCTGACCCTGACTTCTATAATCATGAGACCACAAGAAAGTCAGGGTCAGCCACATGCTTAAAATTATCTGCCCTCTGATGCCATATAAACACACAGGAAATGTTCAATGAACAAATCCAAAATGCCAATGCAATGCATCACAATCATTGTGTGAAGTTAGAGCTGTGAATCTATACAAAAATTGCAAAAAATAAACACAAATGGGCAAAATGTATGATATGTACCTAAATGATGACAATGAAAGGGCATGGGACATAGTTAATACCAATTAATTTTCCATGCCAAAAGTATTACAACATCTACAATAGGTCAGCCTACAAACTTCATATACCATTGCTGCAAACATTCCACATTTGGACTAAGATACAGGCATTATAAGTATTTTCACTTATAGCTGTGAAACTGTTGATACTAGCTGAGAAGTTCTGCATAGTGACATTCCATTAAAAATGACAAGCTAAAAAGGAAACATTTATTTATTTATTCAGAAAAAAATGTTTTTAACTGCTATATTTTTTAATATATTTAATATTAATATAATTGATAATAAACTTTATATTGAGTAAACTTTCACATTACATCACTTCTTTTATCCTACAGCTTTTTTTTAATCAAAGATGCGTGTCAGCATTAAACAAAGAAAACGTTTTATTGGCATATTTAAAAATTGTTGATCCTGCTGTTTCTTTGGCATTCTTCCAGCATTATGCTCGTCACCTTTGGCTTACTTTGTCTGCTCTGTACCATCTTCTCTTACCTCCATGTACAAACTGGTACAGGATTTATGCTAATTACTCCAAGTATGTGAAAAACATTGAAATGCTCTTCCTGATGATATGAGGGAAAAAAGCATGTCACAGTGGATACTTTCCACTTGCTAGATTTTATGTTGTTTTATTTCAGGTTTATTGTCCACAGCACTTAACTGGTAACTGAGAGCTGATGTAGATATATAGTTCCCAGAAAAAGTCACAGCAACATCACTGTGACCAGATGTTTTCTTAGTGTAAGGTGCATACGGTTTGAAGTAGGCTTCAGAAGGATCGCTGCTCAGTCCTTCTTCAAAACTCTTATTATCCTTGTCATCTATGAGGCTGACAAGAGAAAAGTGCTAAAGATAGCCACAGAAGCCAATGATACAGCATGCAAGTGGCTATGGATTAAGAGAGGAGAGCCATGGGGGAGAGCACATCCTGGGTACAAGCTGGTGCTTGATCAGGTCACCTGGGCAAGCTAGTCTGATATTGAGCCAAAAATCCAGATGACAACAGGAACATTACTGAGGGTGTGTACAGGTTTTCATCACAAGATGTGTCAAGCTCATTGAAGGAAATTCACACCATGTGGCAGCATGATGTGTGTTAGTTTCATTGTACTTTATACACTTGGCAATAAATCTGAACTGATCACACTACATTACTTTTTCATTAAAGCCTTACATTTTTGAAAGGGCCATGGTCACCTGCATATCTTTGCTAAGTATATAAACCAATCAATGTGTCTTGTACAAACATGATAACAATTTACACATGAAAAAGGCAGATTATGTGACAGAACTAAACCACAATGAAACAGAATGAACCACACAATTAATTACCAAATTTTATAGTGTTTGCCGAGTCACTTTTGCTGAGAATATAATAAAAACAGAACCAAAGGCAATGTTTTTGACTGAGTAAAAGCAGTTTTCACTGTTTCTTGATAGTAGACATATACTAAACATTTTTTGAGGTAATATGCTAGAGGAAACAACTCCCTTGAAAGAGAGAAGCACTGAGGTGATTCCAGTGCTAGTCTTCTTTTAAAAAGGATGAATTGTATAAAGGTGTTTTTTTTTTCAAAAACAACATGGATATGCTGTTATATAATATATCTACAATCTCAAGATGTGGATCAATACTTGGTTATACATGTGGTTTAAAAGATGAATGTATTCAGTAAATTTTGGTTTTCACAGACCCCCGTGAACCTGTGTAAGGATATAGCGTGTTGGACAATGACTGACTGACTACTGACTTTAAACAACAAGAATAGTTTATGTATTTTTACAAATGTAATAAAAAATGCTTCAATGAAAAAACACAATTTCATGTGCCAAAATTAATATAACAATTGTGAAGAAATAATTTTGACTTAAAAATATCTAACTTATCCTTTAAGCCCTTATGTGTTTACATGAAAAACATACTGTTTAATCTTGTCACCCAGCTGTTATCTTTTTTTTTGGCATATGACTTTACCACCACAGCTGACCATATTCCATTAATTGTCCTCAGAAGCCCAAAACATTTATAGTGAGTCTTATCTACTTATAATTAGGTTGATCTTTGAAAATATATTAACATTTGTAATCTGTTATCTTAAAATTTTTTTCAGTACCAGGTTTTGGAAAATCTGATTACTTCTACAATTGCCCAAGGCTATTCTGCCAAAGTTAAACGTTTTCCATCTTGAACATTTACCCACTGCCACTCAATAATTATATAATTTCTAAATGTGGTATGCATCTACTAATGGCTTTTAAAAGAAACTTGGAGGGTGATTTTGGAGCTAAACCAAATCCTCATTTATGACATCTCCATTACAACTAATTTTGTCTGTATTTTCCATTGTCCTTCACCATTTGCAAACAATGCTTCTACAAGCAGCCTCAAGGAGTCACAAAGTGGGGTTTGAATGTGTCATTGCCTAAAATAAATACTGTTCCAATACCATCAGGGCATCATTCTTCCCCACTCTGAGTTTGCTTATAGTTAGTTCAGATTCTATAATCCTTCAAAGGCTCTCCACAGCTATTAAATTACAATGTGCCTTCCAGTGTTGAAAGAATGCCTGACACTTCACATATCTAATTTAATTTCAATTATGATTGTTGGAAGATAAAAAGAAGATAAGGATGAGTGAAACACACGTTATTGGAAAATACTATGTGTCTGTAAACTGCAACTCTATATTGCTGTGTCATAACCTGGCTTACAGGATTTATTTACTAGGTGATTTAGCATTATTTCTAAAGTGCTCAGTTTCCACCATATAAATATATATAGGCTATGGATAACATAACTGATTTAGCTCAATAGAAGAGAAAATGACAGGGTGCATTGTACCTGCTGAAAAATCAAAGTGAGAATTTTTTAAAAATGTTTATGATGTAAATGAAACATCATTGGAGTATCTGAAACTGTATAGAACTTTTTTCTTCAAATCTAACAAACCACTTAGCTTTAAGAAAAGAAGACAAAGAGATCTTACCAGATAAAATATGACAGGTTGCACCAATTTTTTTGGTCTATCGGTTTCATTTGATCCTTGAAGTATTCTCCACATAACTGCATTCCTAACAAGAGACTGGTTTCATTACATCTTATTGTCTTCAATGAGCGTCCTGTATTTGATGCACCTGCTAGAAAATAATTTACATTAAGAAATTTTTAAAAAGCCATATGTCAGACTGAAGCTATTAATTTTTCAGATTCCAGCATTTTTCACAGCAGTTTATAATTTTTTCATATGTAGGAGCAGCCCATTCAAAGTATAGTACTATGCTATGCTATGATATGCTATTCATATGTTTCTATTAGAAAAGAAATATCATTAATATTTGTTTTTGCTTTTAGCTCATTTACATGCAAACAAAGACTAATTTCTAATATCAGTGTTCAGTTCTACCTAATACAGGTCAACAATGTGGGATGCCAGAAACTATCCCATCAGCATCAGGCACAAGACAGGAACCAATCCTGAATGAAGCACCAGGACTCACTCATGTGCATACCAATAGGGACCAATTGAGATTTATCAGTTAACTTCACATGCATGTCTTTGAGATTTGGGAGGAGTTCCAGACAAAAAAAAATATATGCAAAGATTAAAGTAACACAAAAACTTCACACAGACAGCAATCTGGTGTTCGATATGACCCAAAGAGCACTTCACCACCATTCCTTTCCTTCTTTGTATTAGTGTTCATAAAAAATAAATGATTTTGTATGTGTCAGGTGGGGGACATGATCTTATAGAAACAGTACAGAAATATAAATAAGGGATTTTTATTTTACACCTTTTAAAGTAGAAACTGTTGATATTAATACACTGCATATTTAGGATATTGTTTCATTTACCCTGATAGTTTTACTCTTACATTATGTATTAGTAAAATGGATTAATAAAGTTTAGGAGAAAGAAGAATAAGTTGAAACTAGATTAAAGGTGGGTAAAGGAACATCCATTGCTATATAAATAAATTATTAATGAGTACAGATTATTATGATTTATCAAATGGAGACTGTGATCATTACTAAGAGTATACAACTGCCTGTGATAATTAGAAACAGCAGTTATAATTATACTGTATTATATTGCATCAGTTAAGGTGTTTAATTTGTGGGATCCTGTAGAATTCTTAAGTGTCAACAGAGTAATCAGGTACAGTATATTATTGCAAAAAATAATAAAGTTATCTTACCTGTAAGTTGACTTATAATCCAATTATTTGCTGTAAAATAAAAAAATGGTTTTGTAGATGAATCTTATTAAAAAACAAATAACTATACTTCATGTAAGAAATGTTATGAATGGCATGCAGTCTGATTCAAAACTGCATGCAGTATAAAATTTTTCACTTTATATAGTGCACAAAAGTTTTTATATGCATGCTTTGAAAGTGATTCAACATATTTGTTGTGAATCAATAAATACATTGTGATCCACATACTATAGCAACTATACTACTGAGACACAGAAGGTAAATTTCTTTTACTTCTTCTTCTTTGTACCTTATAGTCTTATGGACTTTCTGGTCCAGTGAGAGCCTTCAATCTTGACCAGGGTCCCTTTCTTTCTTGGGCCAATTTGACTGTACTTTGGATATGCATTTTAGTCAATTTCTGCATATCATTCAGCCATCTTCTTTTTTGCCTTTCTCTGTTCCTTGTTTTTTCAGTTTATTAAAGAATTTCTGTCTTTATCAATCCTTCATCCTACAGACTTTTCCAATCTTCACCAGCCTTTTCTCTTTGATATTGGTCTCTACTTTAACTCTCCTGTTCAACATCTTTATAATCTCTGTACTGCTGACCAATTCTCCCCAAGTTGTTCGCTTTATTTTTCTACTTCATTTCAAATGCATTCAGCTTAACAATACTGGCTTTCAAAACTAACATGCATATACAGTAGCACTTATTCTCAGTTTGGTCTTTACATTGATGTTTTTGCTCTTCAAGATTGCTTGAAATCGCTTGCATAGTTATTACTTGCTACCTTCCAACGGTGGCCTCCTTACTGCTCCATAGCCTCAAATTTAAAACTCCTGACACTCCTCTCATTGAATTCTGGGGACCCTATCTTTTGCACTCTCTTCTTGAAGAAGACAATTGAAGTCAATGTACTGTATGACTTTTAAAATGGAACTTAGAAAAAAAATCACTCAACAAAGCTCACTAATCCTATCCACCATCCATCCATCCATTTTCCAACCCGCTGAATCCGAACACAGGGTCACGGGGGTCTGCTGGAGCCAATCCCAGCCAACACAGGGCACAAGGCAGGAACCTATCCCGGGCAGGGTGCCAACCTATATCCACCAAATTTCTCCAAAATAAGAGTCCTTCTCTCTATTGTGCTACTATGTAACTTATTCCATCTGTCTATGTTTTTTATGTGAAGACAAACCTAAATTTTTAGCTATATTTACCCTTAACAAGTTTCCATCTGTGCTCCCATTTTCTTGCTGAAGTACTCATTTTAAAGTAGTAGCCTGGATCCACTGTACTAATTTGTTTCAGAATTTTAAAAGCTTCAATAATGTCACCTCTAATCACCATTTGTATAACTGAAAATAATGGTTTTTATACATCTAAACAACTGAAATATCTAAAGAATCCTGATTATCCAGAATTTAGGAAATTTTATATAATTCCTAAAATGCACAAAAATCCTTAAACATGGACTGTACCTTATGAAGTCCCAAAAGGATGTCCTATTTTGTCAGATTATGGATCTGACTTTGCACAAATTGTGGAATACATAAGAATATTATAGCTGATGAAAGCACTGAGCTATTGTAAGGACATAATTCACAAGGACTGCACTGTGGGAAAAAGCAGGATGATGAGTGGAGAAAAATTGTTGTCAGGCATGTTTTCTTCCCTTTCAGGGTGCTAAAGTGGTGACCCCAATGCCATTGGACGATTCCAGAGATGCGCTACACATATCTGCCAACATGGTAGTTTTCAGAGTTTCGGGTTTGCACAAGCAGAGGCACAGTTTGCATTGCAGGACATTATGGCAGATGAAATGAGGCACTACCACATTGTTGCAGCTGTCAGCAGCTCCACAGTATAGAGAGTGGTGAGTCTGTTTGAAAATTCCCCAGACATGAACAAGTATGTAAAGGCATACTTTTTGTGGATGTACAGTCTCACAGAGTCAGAGCAGGCATGGTGACTGTTATCATTGCCAGGCTTTCAGTCACGCAAAGCTCTCCTAGTCGATGAACTACATGTTAGTTTAACTGGGCAGCCATAAGCCCTGTTTCATATTTAGAGAACTGTTTCTGCAATTGATGTTGGCACAAGTGTGCACTGCCAAAAGTTAGCCAAAGTGGCTGTCAGCCTGCACTCTGCTTCGTGGAGCTACCCGTGTCCTGCAACCCTCATCAGTCCCATTAGCAACCCTGTGGCCTGAGCTGCTTTGCGTCCTCCTGCCCTGATCCTGACAACTGGCCTGTGTTTTTACTTTGGTGAAAGTTTAGCCCACCTGCATCAGTAAACACTGTCTCATCTCTCTACATAACAGATGCCCAATCTGGCTGCCATTTTCTGTGTGATACGGGTGCACAAGTGAGCGTACTACCTGCATCACTCATTGATGTGGCTTCAGGGAGAGAAGGGCCCATTCTGGAGGCTGCTAATGGCATTAGAATACCTACCTATGAAACTTGGCATGCTAAACTTATCATTCAGTGGAAGGCGTTTCAGTTGCACATTTCTTTTGGCCAGCGTGGGTGCAGACTTCCTGTGTGCAAAAGGGTTGCTGGTTGTTGTTAAGAACTGTTGCTTCATGTATGCAAGGGACTTTACCTTTCTCCCCTGCACACTCAGCAGTGTCATTACCACTAACCTGTACAACATGATGGCTGCAACCTGTGATTTTGCCTGCTTTCTCAATAAATTTCCCCAGCTATACAAACCCACTATTTCCACAATGGAAAGCAAGCATGGTGTGGAACACTACATTACTACCACTGGTCCACCGGTTCACAGCTACGCTGGTCAGCTGGCCCCTGACAAGCTGGCCATTATTGAATAGGTGGCGTTCGCATAGGACAGGTGGGAATTGTGAGCTGATCAAACAGACCGTGGGTGTTACACCTCCATATGGTGCCCAAAGCAGGTGGTGGTTTCAGACTGTGTGGGGATTACCGTCACTTGAATGATCCTGGATTCCACACACACAGGATTTCTTGACACGGCTCTGCAGAAAAATTATTTTTTTCAAAGTTGGACCTCATCTGCAGCTACAACCAAGTACCTGAGAACCCAGTGGAAAATCCCCAAAACAGCAATCATCACACCTAAAAATGGGGCACAAACATTCCAGAGGTTGATTGACTCTGTACTCAGTGATTCTGAATTCCTTTTTGTTTACCTAGAGGACATCTGGGTTGCCAGCTCCACCACAGTTGAACACTTTGCCTATCTCTAAGCCTTGTTCGAGCACCTTAGTGTGCATGTTATGATTATTATACAGCTAAGTGCCTGTTTGGAGTGCCTTTCATAGACTTCCTGGACATTCCATTTCCATGCAGTGGGGGAGGTTTATGGAAAATGGGCTGATGATACCTGGCAGCCACAGGTGTTTTTCAGCAGACATTTACGACCTAATAAATGCAAGTTCAGAAGCTTTGATCGAGAACTACTGAGTTTGTATCTGGTCATTCGGGATTTCTGCTTATTGCTTGAAGGCTGGCCATTTACTGCATTTCTCGACCATAAACCATTAGTCCTTGCAATGTCCAAAGTCACTGTGCTCTGGTCTTCCCAGCAGCAACTGCACCTGGCATACATACCACAGTTCACAACAGTCCAGCATGTTGAGGGTAAGAACAATGTAGTGTCTGACTGTCCCTCTTGGCCCACACTAGATCAAGAGGTCCAGGCTCCTCAATCGGCAGAAAATGGCTTGCCGTTGTCAGAGGTGCAGTTGGATGACAGTGCTGCCAGGCTTCTGTGTGACACCAGCACAGGCTACCTATGCCCAATTGTCTCCGGCAAATACAGTGGGTGATTTTTGACACAGCACACAATCGTCTCACACACAGGGTTGCGTGCATCCCAACGTTTGGGGAGCAAATTTGGGTAGCTTACAAGAAGGTTAAAATACATTGTCATGTTAAAGCCCCACTGACCCCTTTCCCAGTGACTGATTGCCATTTTGATCATGTTCACATAGACTTGGCAGCCCCCCTTCCTCTTTCTCATGGTTTTGCATCTCTGTTGTTAGTCATTAGCACTTAAACATAAGTAACATGACAGTTATAATTGTATACTAACCCTCACTTATTCTGTTTTTCTTTTCGGTACTCAAATGTGGCACTTGGTGCCATGGCCCACCTGCCAAGTTGTTTTGCCTGCCTAAGGAAAAGTCATCCCAGATGGAGGATCGCAGGAATCGTGGGAGAGAGGGGTCCTTTCATCGGATTGGCTGGCCCAGCACTGTTTCAGCTGTGGAATGGCCAAATGGGGGGGGCGGCTTGAAGGATGAGGTCTCCAGGACTCTATACAAATCCAAATCTTATTATGGGATATATCATCTACTGTTAAATTCTGCTCCGTACTTCTAAAATTTATATTTTTTATTTCTTACTATATTGAGAAATTGTTCTGTTCTGTGTACTGTACTGTACTGTATTGTATTGTATTGACCCCCTTCTTTTGACACCCACTGCACGCCCAATCTACCTGGAAAGGGGTCTCTCTTTGAACTGCCTTTCCCAAGGTTTCTTCCATTTTTCCCTACTAGGTTTTTTTGGGAGTTTTTCCTTGTCTTCTTAGAGAGTCAGGCTGGGGGGCTGTCAAGAGGCAGGGCCTGTTAAAGCTCATTGCAACACTTCCTGTGTGATTTTGGGCTATACAAAAATAAACTGTATTGTATTGTATTGTATATGCTTCCTCATTATTGTTGACAGGACCACCAGGTGGCCAGAAGCTGTTCCTTTGATGGCCATTACTGCAGCAGGTCTTTTAAAAAGAGGTATTTTATCAGCACTTGGGTCACACGGTTTGGCACATCCTCCGACATCGCTTCTGACCAAGGTGCACAGTTTACTTCACAGCTTTGGGCTGCAATGTTCAGGTTTCTGGGTATAGAGCTGGAGGATGACCTGACCTGGAGCGCCAACACCAAGGAGCTGCTAAAGAAGGCGCAGCAGAGACTGTATTTTCTGAGAATTCTCAGAAAGAACCACCTCCCAAAAAATCTGCTCCTTGCTTTTTATCATTGTTCCATCGAGAGTGTGCTCACGTACGGACTGTGTGTGTGGTACGGCAGCTGCACTTCCTCAGAAAAGAAAGCGCTTCACAGGGTCGTCAGGATAGCGGAGAGAACAATTGGTTGTACCCTCCCCACTCTGGAACAAATCTACACCTCCCGAAGCCACAAAAAAGCAATAGACATTACACAGGACTCATCACATCCTGGTCATTGCCTCTTCCAGCTTTTGCCATCAGGCAAGAGATACAGAGCTATGAAAACTAGGACAAACCGCCTTAAAAACAGCTTTTATCCGAAAGCAATCAGAATAATGAGCTCAGAATAAAACTGCTCCATATTATTCTTCCAATGTGCAATATAGACCTTAAGTCAACAAGTGCAATTTGTATATTTATTAATATTCGGTTTGTTATTATTTTCTCTCTTCTTGTCTTTTTGTCTTTTTAACTCTTTTTCCTCACACTGAGTCGATTGCACCTTCAATTTCGTTGTTCCTTTGTAAAAGTGACAATGACAATAAAGATCTATCTATCTATCTATCTATCTATCTATCTATCTATCTATCTATCTATCTATCTATCTATCTATCTATCTATCTATCTATCTATCTATCAATGGCACTGGACCTTGGGAGGATACTACACAATACCACTGCCTACCCCACAAACCCAACCAACCCCCATAACCCCCCAATCTGATTCTGATACTGAGCTTGGTTTAAAAACAATTTTGCTAAATACCCAGATCCAACTAGACCAGATGCTGTGTTGTGTTCACTTTTAACATTTCAGTTTGACAAGAAATGATTTCACGTTTCCTACATAAAATACCTTACATTTTTCTACATTAAATTTCAGCAGCCTTACAATAGTCTGTTTTCTGTCTAAATCCCTCTGTTATGATTTGCCTGATTCTTGATTATCTGCCATTCCACACTGGAAGTAAAAAAACTCCCCCGAGGGTGACAGGACTACTTCAATCATTTAGATTTTTATTCAGTCACAGATGAGTACGTGGATTCTACGTTGCAAGGTAGAAGAGCAGTTACATTTTTTTCTATTGGCTTTTTATAATTTCTTCTTCCTCCCCCTTCCCCTTATTTCTTAAAAATAAACATAATATTGTTTACTTAAGCATTTTGTTTTAGTACACTAATGGGTCATCTGTTCTTATTTTTTCACTAATCAGATAGATCCTAAAAAGGAAAGGTCATCTTTCCTGTGTCAAATAGATGCGTTCCTAAGAAACTGGAAATTATCTTTGGTCAGCTTACTGCACCCTGTCTTATGACAGACGAATGTGTGAATAACCTGCCGTTATAGCAAAACGGCTTTGTCAGCTATTAACCCTAAGTAGCTTGCAAGCAGTTACTTTTTCTTTCACACCACCTAGTTTAATATCGTTATTCCTATCCAGATCATTTACACATATTAAAAAGAGCAATGGACTCTGCACTGATACCACTTTCAATATCACCTAATTCTGATAAGGTTCCCTGCAGAGTGAGCCTTTGCTTCCTGTGCTTAAGCCATCTACACACTAGGGCAAGAATTTCCTCTTCTATTAATTTAAATCCCATCCTCTCATGTGGGACCTTATGATAAACGTTCTGAAAATCATGATAAATAATATCAAATGGACTTGATTAATCATACCCTTTAGTTGCTTTCTCACAGAATTCCATCATATTAGCAAAACAAAACCTCTACTGTCTGAATTCATGTTGACTGCTCAAAAATAGTGTGTTCTTGCTATGTAATTAATGTCTTCCTTGATAATTCCTTTCATTACTTTATCCATGATGCATGTTAAGCTTATCAACTTATAGTGACTTGGATCCAGAGATGTGAAAAGTACTAAAAAATCTACTCAAGTGAAAGTATTTGACACATAAAATGCTTAAGTAAAAGCAAAAAATATGTTTGGAAAAAATAACAACAACAAGTACAAAGGTACAATTTAATTACTTGAAAAATTTACCTAAATTAGTTAATATATTTAATAGCAATTCCTTGAGTTTGAAAGCATAAGTAGAGAATACACAGCAATAAAATAGGCTTTATTTATCAAAAGACATATTAACTACGTATAGCTTTATAAACATATACACACATTTAGAAACAGAGTTTATAATACTATACAATTAAACTTCAAACCGATTCAGCACGTTCATGTATATGCAATACATAATTATTTGTTAGAAAATCTAACGAGTCCACACAGTTGCCTTAATGATTTCAAATTATAATTGTTACTGTGCACTTCTAGCAAAATGGAACCATCATCATTTGGAAATCACACCATACTCCACTTCACTGAAATGAAATTTAAAATTATGAAACCAAACCACATATTTCTATTACTAGAAACTTAGAGTAATCATTAAAATTTGAATTCAAGAAGGCTGTCAAGTTGTTTATTTGCATTCTGCATAATAGAAAACTTAAAATGCAAAACTGTAATTGCCCATTTTTCTTTTAAATGCCAAAATCCCAAAAATAAAATCAATATAACAGAAGAATCCTGAGTCATCTCCTTGTTTAAAGTTCTCTACCAGATTTCAACATAAGAAAACTTATTTATTTTCAAACCAATATCTAAAAAAACAGCAAAGCACCCTCATTGGTTTCAAAATTAATTTTTAATGTGTACATCTACCAGACTGGACCCTTCATCAACTGCAAGTGCCTCATACTTGCCCTCCCTGGAATGAGATTCACATTTATGAAAACAACTCAACAAATTTTTATTACCTGACATGCACTATAATAATTACATTACTTGACATGCACTATAATAATTACATTTGAAAAATAATAAGGGGCAGCATAGTAGTGCAGTGGTAGCGCTGCTGCCTCGCAGTAAGGATACCTGGGTTTGCTTCCCAGGTCCTCCCTGTGTGGAGTTTGCATGTTCTCTCCATGTCTGCGTGGTCTCCAGGTGCTCCGGTTTCCTCCCACAGTCCACAGACATACAGGTTAGGTGCATTGACGATCCTAAATTGTCCCTAGTGTGTGCTTGGTGTGTGCGCATGTGTGTGTGTGTCAGCTGACGTATTGAAAAGGCTCTAAATGTGAAGGTGCATATTTGTTATGGACATTGTTTTAAATGCTTTCCATGAGCTGTTAGGTGATTGTTGTAGGGGTGATATGGTGGCGCAGTGGTTGGCACTGTTACCCAGCAACAGGAAATGAAGGTTCAAACTTGGCATATTCTATGCATGAAGTAAAATAAACGCAAGGAAAAGTGTGTAAATGCTTTAAATAGTAGATGCTTAATAATAATAATAATAAAACTTGATAAAGTATAATGTGTTAAAGACAGTTTAAGTAAGTTTGGGTATGTTGTGCAATGTGAAAGATCTCTGTGACTGAAGTGCATTTGAAGGAATTTAAGTGAGAGATTAGGTCCAATGAAACATTTCCAGATTCAGTATAAATGTGTGTGCCTTTTTCCTTTGTGTACTCGCCATACTCAAATGGAAGAAAGTTCTTTTAGTAATTAACACTCTGTTCTCTAGGATAGCAAGAAAGTTGGTGATGAGCACTGGTTTCCAGTCCAGGTAGTGTTCTATATTAAGATATACTGTGAGGGGGGTTTACTAACAAAGAGTACACTGTGCTTTTTCTACAGATCAACACTCAGGAGAAGCTGCAAGAAGCATTTGAGGATGATATCAATGTAAAAAAATCCATAAACAATTAGCCTTAACAGAAGGTTATGTGTAAAAGAAATCAATATTATTAAGCATAGGTAAATTTTATATATCAGAATATTTTCTTTAAAGTACTGTATGTAATGGTGTGATGCACTAACTACCATGAGAGCATTTTTAAATAAAATAAGATTTTAGATTATTTTATTATAAGGCATTTGATACAGTATTAAATATCTTTTCCCATCACTCCTTGTTCACAAGTAATTTGAATACTGTATCTTAATGTGAATTAGAATGTTAATGTTTGAATATCGACATAGCTGATAATAGGATTTAGCTTTATTTTCTATTTGATGCTCAAATGAAACATTCCGGACACTTGTTAAATTCTGAAGCCATAGGTAGAAACGTATGTGTCAATTTAATTAGTAAAATATTTGGTTGAGGAAAAATAGCTGGGATATGAATATAGAAACTGTTTAGCTTTAAGATTAAAAGTTGAGAGGTAACAATAGATAGATAGATAGATAGATAGATAGATAGATAGATAGATAGATAGATAGATAGATAGATAGATAGATAGATAGATAGATAGATAGATAGATAGATAGATAGATAGATAGATAGATAGATAGATAGATACTTTATTAATCCCAAGGGGAAATTCACAATAGATGTATTTTATGTATTTTTAAGAATAGATGTATTTTCATTTTTGTAAACGTTTCCCTGCTCACCAACACTCTTTATTCCCCAGCCCGCATCCACCGCATCCACGACAAACATGCGTCTTCTTAGATGGTCCTCCAGGAACACGGAAATCGTTTCCTCGCCCACCAAAACAGGACCATGTAAGAAGAGGCATGTTTGTCGCGGATGTGAATTGCTGAATGCAGGGTCTAAAACAGTTTGCGAGGGGTATCCCATGGGATCCTTAAAACAATCCTTTAAAACTGAGGTTAAAACACAATGAAGGAAGCAGTCTTTAAAAACCAATAAGCCCTGTGCCTCTGTTTCATTAGCGTCTCACCTGCTTCACCGATGCAGGCCCTGCAACAGTCGAGATGCTCTCTCAGCAGCTGATCTTCTCTGTGCCTGACTCCACTATAGGCTGAAACAAAATTATGAAAGTACGGGCGCATTTGTTTCACACAAGCTGTGTGTGTGGGTGGGTTGGTGTTAGTTAGTTAATTAGTTACTCGAAGCATTTCAAGATTTAATATGCACAAGCGGTAACCAGAAACCAGAAAAGACGGCTGGCAAAAAGTGGCTGACAAATTAAACGCGTGTGCATTGTACTTACTGAAAGCAGCGTTACGGATTTTGCAAATGTTCATTTTTTTCCCTCTGCTTAAAAAAACATTTAAAAAGCGGCGTGATTATGCGGCGTATACTACGCCGCGGGTTGGTATGCAGCGTGTAAAATAGTTTGTTTGTCACAGATAATTTGCCTTTTACTATTACACAAAGACAATTTCCTGTTAATACTTCGTTACATTGATATAGCGGTGTTCTCAGTATTCAAAGCGCTATCCACACAGGGAGGAACCGGGAAGCGAAACCACAATCTTCCACAGTCTCCTTACTGCAAAGCAGCAGCACTACTACAGCGCCACAAGGCAGTTATAGAATACACCGGGCTCGATTTTGTTTTCACTTTTGTTTACAGAGATCGGGTTGTAGATAGCATTGTTGCAATGTTACTTTTCTTGGTGGTTTATTACATTACGGATGTTTCACATGTTCATTTTTTCCCCTGTGCTTAAAAGACATTAAAAAAGTGTTTCTCAACTGTGACTCCGGAACATCTCAGTACACAAGCTATATTAAGCGTCAACAACGAAGACTCGCTACACCTTAATCTACAAGTACTGACACTTATCCCTACCGACGAAGTAACTTTCATCAGCGTGGCCTTCTTCGTCACAGACGATCCCGCTTTCAGTCACGGACAATTATATGTTGCTCTCTCCAGAGGTCTATCTTTTCATTCACTCACAGTGGTATCCACAAACCCACCCCATTTGGACAACTGTGTCGTTCAGGAAGTGTTCACCCATCAATACATAATTATGCGGCATATGGTACGCCGCGGGTTGGCTAGTTTATATATATTAAAATTGACTTTATTTTATATTGTGGTGACTTACTTGTTATGATGAATATGCTTTTGAGTGGGGTCCACAACAATGGCCAAACTAGATACAACTATAGAGATTTTTTTTTTATTGAGGGATCTATTTTTTTTACATAATGGCTACACTGAGTGGAAACTTTTGGATTCTCCTTACCAGCTGCAGAATTCTTTTTTAACCATTAAAAACAAATTGGCTAACAGATGAGCAGAGACCGGATAAAATTACTGTTTTACCGAGTTATTTATGATAAGGGGTACCCCCAACGAAACAGGCATAATAACTCATGAGACACTATTTTTGGGATCCATAAGTAACTTAAAAATTACAGATGAAGTATTGCAAAGCTGAATAATATGGAACAAAACTTTTAAGTCTTTGCACCTACAGGTAAAAACTGTTTTTCCTAGCACATTTTCTATGACAGCATTTGAATTTGAACCTGGAGACTGAGCTGTGCTAAAGGTCTGCAGACAAACTAATCATCTAACTCCAAGGAGAAGCAAGCCACACCAGAGAGGGGATCAAGCCATGGACCAGGCCATTGATCAGTTGATTACTGGCCAACACACTCAAATTCCAGTCCAAGGGGCCACGTTTTCCTGCTGCTAACAAGTCAACTGTGCTGGTGATCATTGACATCAAAAGATCATTGTGGGTTCAAGATCGTAGAGGGCAGCCTGCATGGCATCCAGACAAGAGGCTCATTCAGTAGAGGAAGAGTTCCAGGATATTGATATCCTTTGCTTTGGGGAATTAGACCCCAAGATCTGATTCACACGTTTACTGTGCAGGGTTCTATGTTCTTTGCCAGAGTCCACTTTAACTCTGCTTGATGTGCCTTACAATTTGTCCGTTTGTTTTCTATTTTATGACAGTTGTTGACCAAGTACTTGAATTCTTCTTGCCCTAGGAGTTGGAATCAAAACCTAATCTGTCTTTTTCTGCAGCAATGTCTTTTAAGGAAGATATGAACCATGGAGTTTATGGATGGTATAGAAGAAAAGGCTAATTATCTGCAAGCACAACAAAGCAAATTAACTCCTTTTCATAAGCAATATGTATTTATTGAATATTTGTAACTATTTTATTAATGAAAATACTGCACAATTATTATTTAAATTGTTTAACCTGTATAGCAATTGGGGTAGTAAACAGAACAAGTTTGGAAAATGTGATTAGCATAACATGGTCAGCACTTTGAGTAAAGAGTAAATATTCTTAAATAGATGTTTCTAGTACATCTGAGTCTATTGATACTTAAAGTTTTAACACTAGAATTATCTAAGCTTATGAAAAAACTTGTAAATCCGTCCCACCTTAAATCCGCTCGCACCTCTCCGCCAGCATCTTTTGTCTTGTAAATGTGTCAATAAGCCCAAGCAGCCTACTATCCCATCCTCCTACTGCCAGCTCAAGCCTTGTTCCTCAGGGATTGAGGTAGTATCTAAAGTTGTATAGGCTAAAAATATATATATATATATAGTTATTTGGAACACATGCATTTCATGTGTGTTCCGTGTCTACAAAGTTCTATGTAAGTGTAGGACTTTACATTTTAAGGATTTGTACTATAACCTGCATCTAATTTAGCACATTTAAACCTTAAAACCCAATATAAAATCTGTCCTAATGTTGCATCTAATCCTAATGTAAAATTCCAAATACATTAATATTCATATTTGTTCCATCTTTCTGTATCAATTGCTATTACACAATAAAATTCACATCCTTCATGAAAAAAACAATAGTTATCAAACAAATGGTTCATTTTGCTTGTATCAAGAGACTTCTAGTTTAAACTTTATCTTCACCTTATATCAATAGATTTAGACATTTTGTCCCGAGTGTCTCTATTCCCAAAACACTTCACCGTCCCTCAAGTTTACTACCATTCTTCATAGTTAACAAATTTCTCTTTATGTTAAACTCTATTATTCATTCAATTATTAAAACCAATAACCAAGAAAGTTTAAATTGGACTAACTTTTAACTAGTAATGCTGCAAGTGCTAATAATGCATTAAAATTTTATTAACAGTCCAAGTTACATACAAACATTGTTCCTTAACACTAGAATTACCAAAACTTATGAAAAAACTCATAAATCCGGCCCACCTTAAATCTGCTCGCACATCTCCGTCAGCGTCTTTTGTCTTGTAAATGTGTCGATAAGCCCAAGCAGCAAGCAGCCTAATATCCCATCCTCCCACCACCGCAGAAAGTGCAAAAATCGCTCTCCCAGCTCAAGTCTGGTTTATCAGGGAGTGAAGTAGTATCTAGAGCTGCATAGGCTAAAAAATATATATATCGTTATTTGGAACACATGCATTTCACATGTGTTCCATGTCTACAAAGATCTATGTAAGTGTAGGATGACAGGAAACGCAAGAAATGTTGATCACATACCTAAAAGACAAACTTTTTCCATGTTTTAGTACTAATGATAAAATGTAGACATGAAGTGTATAATGTGTGACGACTGAAGTCCAAATATCAAATAAGCACTTTCACAAAAGGTATAACAGAGCAAGTGTGGATGGCATGGTGGCGCAGTGCTAGCGCTGCTGCCTCGCAATAAGGAGACCTGGGTTCACTTCGCAGATCCTCCCTGCATGGAGTTTGCATGTTCGCCCTGTGTCTGTGTGGGTTTCCTCCGGGTGCTCCAGTTTCCTCCCACAGACCAAAGACATGCAGGTTAGGTGCATTGGCGATCCTAAATTGTCCCTAGTGTGTGGGCTGGTGCCCTGCCTGGGATTTGTTCCTGCCTTTCACCCTGTGCAGGCTGGGACTGGCTCCAGCAGACCCCTGTGTTAGGATATAGCGGGTTGGAAAATGACATGACAGAACAAATGCACTTTTTTTCAAGACTATAACCGAAGAAAAACAAATCGGATTAGTGTGGGTCGTTGTAGCGACTTCTTTGGTAATACAGCGGTAAGAACTACTGACTCCTATTGAAAGGGTCACCAGTTCAAGCCTCCACGCGTCTCAAAATAAATGTTTTGAGTAGTCAGCTACTCTTATTGGTGCTGTTATACAATAAAAACATACATTTGATTTGAGTCTGTAACAGCTGGTGTAAATGTATGGTACTTGTAAAGGTTAGCGTGTTTTTTTTTTTTGTTTTTTTTATTCAGTTTTATTCTCTCAGTTGCTTTTACGCTCCGCCCGAACTGACACTGTTAGTTTTGAAATATAAATGTGCTATATCAGAGGTCAACTTGGATGAGGACAAGGGTTCTACATCGCAGAAGAAGAACAGAAGCACCCCCCCCACCCTCCGCAAGAAATATCCACTCACATATAAGAACAAGGCAGCTGCACCAGGTGTAAAGGCAAAAGATGGCACCGTTTGGATGCACCCAGAGTTTGGGCGTCATCCTGCCAGTCGGTCTGCCCCACACCTGTCCTCCAACGAAGCAGCACGGCTTACAGAACTCGTGAACATATCTTGCAAAGTCCTGTTTGTGATTATGTTTTGTGATGGTCTTTACATAAGAAACATTTATATGTTACTTGTATAAAAGCCAGATCGAATGTTATTTACTTTGATTTATTTACTTATCTTCCTACAGCGTAAAGTGACAAGTAGACTGCAGAGCTTCCCATGTACATATACAAAGTACAGCGATGACAAAAGTGTGATGTGCATTCTTTCTCCGATGTAGAACCCTCGTCATCATCTGAGTTCACCTCTGCTATAGCGTGTCTTTATGTGAAAACAGCAGTGTCAGATATGGGGGAGTGTGAACGTAACTGGGAGAATAAAACTGAAATTTAAAAAAAAAAACGCTAACCTTTACAAGTGCGATACATTTACACCGGCTGTTATTGACTCAAATCAAATGTATGTTTTATTCTAAAATAGTAAGAATAAGAGCAGCTCACTTCTCAAAACTGAGTCGTTTGGAGTCGAACTTGTGACCCTTTGATTAGCACCACCAAAGCAATCGTAGCAAGGATGTGTCAATGTCGCACCCTAATGCGGGTTCTTTTTCTGCAGTTATATTCTTGAATAAAAACGCACTTGTTTTGTTATACTTTACCTTTAGTCAAAGTGTTTATTTGATATTTGGACTTCAGGTTTCACACATTATATGCTTCATATACTACATTTTGTCAATTACTAAAACATGAAAAACGTTTCTCTTTTAACGAAGTGTTTGCATAGATTGTTGTAGACACAGAACACACACGAAATGAATGTGTTCCAAATAACCAGGGCTGTGGAGTCGGTAGATAAATACTTTGATTCCGACTCTGACTCCTTAGTTTCCGGTACTTCTGACTCCGACTCCCCAACTCCGACTCCTCTGTATTTAATATGCTAATATATTTTCCATGTTGATTGAAGGAAGGCAACATACATGTCATTTAACCACAGAACTACTAGCTAGGAAGCTGACTCTCTACCATATTGAACAATTTAAACAAAAGACAAGAACCCTTGAACACACATCAGGCCATAGCACACACCTACACCTACATCATTACACTTGTTTACACTCAAATGAACTTGTTAAACACATTATATCTGAAATAAAATTAAAACACTTTTTGTAATGTACCATAATCCAGATTACAATATGTGAATGTCAGGTTGTATAATAGCTCAGCTGAACTTCACACTGGTAGTAACACAACTATGCACTGAGCTTTATTCTTACATCAGAAAAGTACTTAATTATAACTATTGCTTGTGAAATGGGACATTTGAACTTGCTGTATTTTTTTTCATTACAATTTAAATTTATTAGGAATTGGAGTCGGTATACCTTTGTCAACTCCGACCCCAACTCCAGGTACCCAAAATTTTCTCTGACTCCGACTCCACAGCCCAGGAAATAACGATATAGTATTTATTCTAGTCTATACAACTCTAAACAACTGACATGCAGGTAAGCAGATCTGAGCTGAGAAAACCTTGTGCAGCTGCTTGCTGCTTGCTACTTACAAACACATTTACAAGACAAAAGACGCTGATGGAGAGGTGCGAAGGGATTTAAGGTGGGACATATTTACAAGTTTTTTCATAGGCTTTGGTAGTTCTAGTGTTAATTTCCCAACATTTTTAAGATGGAAGAAACATGATTTGGACAACTTTGTACTGTGCGCTTTAAATGACATGCTAGAGTCAAAGATAATTCCTAGATTGCGGGCTGATTCGGTAATATTAAGGTTGATTCCATCTGAGTTAAATGATAACAAAATATTGTTGTGATCAGCGTCATTCCCTCTATCTATTAACATCTCTGTTTCATCTGTGTTTAAAGAGGTAGTTCTCATCCATCCACTCCTCAATTCACTAACACAACTAATTACAGACAACACTGGAAAAACTTCATTTGATCTAAATGAAAGGTATAACTGGGTGTC
Source organism: Erpetoichthys calabaricus (assembly GCF_900747795.2). Lineage (NCBI taxonomy): Eukaryota > Metazoa > Chordata > Cladistia > Polypteriformes > Polypteridae > Erpetoichthys > Erpetoichthys calabaricus. The sequence continues at coordinate 125,964,474 of NC_041399.2, forward strand.
ATCTGCATAGGAGTGAAAATTAATATTATGTTTCCTAATGATAGAACCCAGTGGAAGCATGTAAAGTTAAAACAGTAACGGTCCCAGTACTGAGCCCTGCAGGACACCATATTTAAGTTCGTATATAATGATGGAGTACTGTCAGCACATTTCTGTACGTATTGAAATCGATTTGATAAATAAGAACTAAACCAAACAGGCACAGTGCCTGTAAGCCCAACATCATTTTCTAGCCTGTGCAGTAAAATAGAATGGTCAACGGTGTCAAATGCTGCGCTTAAGTCTAACAACATTATTTCAGTGGAGTTTCCTTCATCAGAGGATATCAGAATGTTGTTTACAACCCGCGTTAGTACGGTTTCTGTACTATGACCAGTGCGGAAACCAGACTGGAATTTCTCAAATAAATTGTAATGCGTAAGGTGTGACTGAAGCTGATTGGTGACTACTTTTTCTAGTATTTTAGAGAGAAAGGGTAAATTTGAAATAGGTCTATGATTATTAAGTATGTGTGGGTCTAGGTCTGGCTTTTTAAGTAATGGTTTAATGACTGACACTTTTAGTGCATCAGGTACTGTGCCATGCAATAATGAACTATTGATAATGTTTAAAATAGGTGCTGCAAGAACATCCATTGCACTTTTTACTAGTTTTGTTGGCACTGAATGTAGGGAACAAGTAATGGGTTTCATTTTACAAATTAAAGTTAACATTTACTGCTCAGTTACAGGATTAAATTTACTAAAGTGCTGAATGCAATGTGGGACAGGGTCTGCTAATCTAGTATGTGGTTTGTACTGTGATGCTGAGATCTGGGATTCAGAATTTTATTTTTCTCATTGAAGATGATCATAAAGTCTGTACTGCTAATATCTGTTTTTATGTTGCACTTTAGATCTGAATTCCCATTTGTTAATTTAGCCACTAAATAGTACCTGAGGGTTTTTATTATTGCTATCTATTATTGTAGAATAGTATTCTGAGGGAGCTTTAAAGAGAGCTTTTTTATATTTTTTAGCACTCTGTCCATGCAATTTGAAAGACATGTAGCTTTGTTTTTCTCCATCTGCGCTCCAGTTTTTGACACTCTAATTTAAGAGCTTGAGTGTTTTCATTAAACCAGGGAGAGTTTCTATGTGCTTTGATCACTTTTGTTTTAAGGGGAGCCACTGTGTCCAGAGCATCTATCAAGGTCACATTATAATGTGATGTTAGTTGATCTAAATTGTTTTCCAGATTTACATTTGATGTTAACTGATCTAAATTGTTTTCCACAATTCCACTCGACTTACTCAAATTTTCTATAGTACTAGGGTGTTGTACTGTGTTAGCCATTATGAATGTAGAGAAAAGTTAAGCAAAATGACACCTTTTTTTGGATAACTAAAAAGATTACAATATGCAAGCTTTTGAGGCAACTTAGGCCCCTTCTTCAGGCAAGATTTGCACTTCTCCAAGAGCGCTGTGACTTCTACCCTTTACCCTCAATTAAATCAATGTCTTACATATCAAGGGCCCCATGCATAATGCCCTGTGTAGAATTCACACTAAAACTTGGTCGTACAGATAAAAGCGGTAATGTGCGTACACACAAAAAAATCCAGATGCATAAATCTGTGAGTACGGCAACTTCCATGTTCTTCTCCTACATAAATCCCGGTCTGTATGCAACGCTCGTGCACGCACCTGCTGTCTCACCCTGTCTCCTCCCAGAATTTCACCTCTTTGAATATGCAAATCAATGTAAATAGCCCTTAAGTTCAGCGTTTTGTGAAAAGACTAATGACAAAATCACGGGGAAAACAGAAGAATTTCAGCGAATACCAAGTAGAGGCAAAGAAAAACATACTATTTGTTGGTTTAAACAGTGGTATAAACAACAAAAGGAAGTTGATCGAGTGACAGGGTGGTGGAGAAACTCGAAAGTTCAAGTTCACAAAGTCGCACTGTGCCTGAAATAAAAAGAAGTGGTCAGATATCAAAGTGTCATAGCCCACCATCTGAATGCCATATGGACGCTTATTAGGGTACAGAGAAAAGAAAAAAAAAATAGTGATACGGTGGGAAAAAAAGCTCGAATTGTAAACTTTAATCTTCAAATTTCCACTTTTATCAAGTAGTTTATTTTGTCATCAAAGTAGAACGTCATAAACTTCATCTTATAATCGTTTAATTTACTACTTTCTGAAATCCCATCGTAACTAAAGTAGCACGTTAAATGCTTTGTTTTATATGTGTTCTTCTATGTGGTCTATGTGTGTGAATTACTATGTGCTTCTTAAACGGGCTTTCTCTTCTTCCAACAGGACACAGAATCCATTACATTTGTGATATTACAGCTCTCTGAATAATTTAAATACTGTGATGTACGCTTGATATCATTTTCATAATGACAGGAATTAAAGCATGTATTAAACATGGGGTTGCGGTGGCGCAGGTATAGTGACGAGCTGGCGCCCCATCCAGAGATTGTTCCTCCCAGAAAATGCTTGATGTGCTGTGCAAGACCTTTGATGAAATAATTTATTGCAGAAGTACTGTCTCTTTCAAACGTACTAACCCCCGATTCTTGCCATTCCTTTTCTTTCTCCAAGTAACTAATCGCCACACAATCAGCTCTGTAATAGATGTCAAGCCACCTGTAAGCTTAGAATGCCGATTCTTCAAAACTTTTAAGGAACATTGAAATATCTTCGTAGTACATGTTTAATTATTCCATCCATCTATCCATCAGTGGTTGCGGCAGCCCTAGCAAGAATACAGCGTGAGGCAGGAACAATCCCTGAATGGGGCTCCAGCTCATCACTACCGCTGCGACACAGTGTCCTGACATGTATAATTATTTACAATATAGATTATTTAAATGATGTTAAAATTTTATCTGTATAATGTAATAAACATACTTTGCTGCATTTCATCTTAAAAATGATATCAAGAGCTAGAAGAGAGAGCTTGGAAATCTAAATCGACTTAGAAGCCAGTCATCATCATACGTAACTACGCGCTTTATAAACTGGCTCAGGTTGTGCAATATTATAACTGTAGTGCAAGTTTACATTGAGGTAATTTTACTTATAATTACAAACAGTTCTACCAGAAACACTTGATGGACTGATTAAGTTAGAGTGTTTAGAGCTCTTGGGATGAAACTGTTTCTGAACCGCGAGGTCTCTACAGAAAAGGCTCTGCAGAGTATGCTGTATTATGGGAGCAGTTCCATAGACAGTGTGCATGGCTGAGGCAACGTGTGCTTGATGCTGTATCCTGATAATTCTCTTTCTGATCAGCTGCTGTAGAGCTGTGATTCCACACTCAGATACAGTGGGTTAAATACTCCAGGTGGTGCAATGAGAGTTACATCATTAAAGCAGTGATGGTATTTGGAATAGTTAGGCCATTCCGTCCACCGTTATATATATAATGGCTGATTACAATCAGATGCCTTAAATGTTATGCGGTTAATATCCATGTATCTGATAAAGCCACGTCAGTTATGTGGATCTAAAAAAGAAAGGGAAACCACACGGGAATAGTAGCACTGCTTTGACGGTTGGTGCCGCCAGTTTGAAAAAAAACGAGCGGAGAACTTGTGTACGCCAGGGAATGAGCTATTGTGAAAATGTGTGTGGCTTACAGCGAGTTTAGTTTTTATACATTGTGATGAGAGCATGGAAACGGCCATACACAACATTTTTGTGCGTATACACTTCATACATGAGGTCCCAGGTCTTTTGTAAAGTAGTAGCCTTGCTGAGTTCAACAATACTCTGTCTATAACTCTTCATTTGTTTTGCAAAATACTTCCTTTCCTTCTTAAAATCTCTTTTATTTCTTGCATTCCATTGTTAGATTCGTTCTTCAGGTAATGGATAATGATCCAAAAGACCTAATATAAAAATGAATAGGATATTTGCAGCATAAAATATTGAATAAAGATTTGAAAAGAATAAAATTAAGGCTTTTGAGAAGTATTTGAAAAAATGAATGCAGTAACTTATATTATTCAATAAGAACACCATTTTGAATATGAAATATTAAGTTTTCCTGTATTTACTCACAGAGATGCAATGTCCAAAACACACTTACCCCTCTTTTAATCTGTTTATGAGCACAAAGAAGGACACTGTCATAAAGACAATAAAAATAATCTAGTCCCTTATAATTGAGTATGTTCATAATAGTAATGAACTTGCTTCTTGTATTTTTAGTCACTCTATCTAAACATGCAAATCTTAATTTTTAAATGCCATATCTAATCATTTAAGGTTTTCTGCAACACTAAAGCAGGCACACCTTTTCTGATCAGGAATAGATGGCTATTCCTTTATAGGTGACCAAACAGCTTGATCTATCCCTCAAAATGTAAGAGCCTTTTATACTACTCACCTCTAATATCAGTCTTTTTTGTGATAAATTTGATAGATTTGGTGGCATTCACAAATGAGTACTCAGTGACACATTTTATGGGCAGAATGAATTTATATAAACCATCTTTATGTAGTTCAAAGAAATTAGTTCCAAGAAACATTTCATTGTCAAATCACTCTTTCAAGGAAATTGTTTTCACTGCCAGAGTTCTGCTGAAAAATCATTCCTATCTTTTTACAATGCCAGCATAGAGGTTAAGAAATAGCTACCAGGGGCACTAACATCAACCAAACTCCTAAATGCAGCATCATTAAACAGGACAATTTTAAAGGGACATCATGTCCTAAAAGTTTATTTGAATGTGCATTAAAAAAGAACATTACTGTGTTGAAGGCAAGGTTGCAGGCATCAGACAACAAACCTGGCCCAATCCGTCAAGTAACCCCCTAGAATTTTAAATATGTTTCATTTCAGCTGATCTGTTTCTCTGTCTATAAATGGTGCTTCACATTATAATGTCCTCAAAGAATCTATAGGATGTTTAAATTTAGTTTCCTATTCTAAATCTATAACTACACTAGAAGAATGAAAATCTATGCCAGCATAGCAATTTAAGTCCAATCTGAAGCACAATTTTTGTCTTCTGCAAAGTCGTTTAAGTACTCCCAAAAAAAAGCAATCAACATCCAGTAGAAAACAGCAGGATCTACTAATAACACAATTTTCCTTGTTCTTTTTCTGGTTTCATTGACTATGTTGTAAATGTAGAATGATGTATCTACAAGCTGATAAACACACCTTTTAAAACTCCACAAATATTCAACTGGAAACCAAATATAAATATCTCAAGACAATTTTATATCTTGCAAGAATGCAGATTTGATATTTCTGGAATATATTTTATACTGCTTTTCACAAACACAAAGGAGCAAGTTGGTGAATACATTGAAGTTCATTTCTACTGAATTCTTCAAAACCTCTAGCCACAAGGCGAGCTCTGTGCACTGTACCTGCTGATGTCTCTTTCAAGGTGAGTACTTGTCTAGTAAAAACACATTTTTGTCTTATATTTGGAATTTCCTCAGAAGCTCTCCATCTAGAGAGTTTAGCAGTGTCAAAGGCATGTCTAAGCACATCTTCACCAGGAAGAAAAGGGACAAATCTTGATAAATCAGCTGAACCTGTAATGTCAGCAACCTCGTTAGGCTCAGTGTTACACAAACTGTACCAGTTTCCATACCTTTGTCTATCCTTGTGTTAGATTCCACTGTCTCTGTAATCATTATCTCCTAGTTTGCCAAATTTAAGTCATGGATGTGTAAACTATGTGCTTGTTGAAGGCTGCTGAATACCATCCTCTGTAACAATTTCTTTGTCATTATTACTACTATTATTATCAATCTTTAATTTATTATCAATCTTTAATTTTATTATCAATCTTTAATTTACTATTGTTTTTTTTTTTTGTATCAGTAAGGTGCTGCTGGAGTATGTGAATTTCCCCTTGGGATTAATAAAGTATCTATCTATCTATCTATCTATCTATCTATCTATCTATCTATCTATCTATCTATCTATCTATCTATCTATCTATCTATCTATCTATCTATCTATCTATCTATCTATCTACCCACTATTCCAACATCTGTGTCTGTTTCAATGTCTATACAAATTATTTTTATCATCTTCTGCATCAATTTCTGTGGAATTTTGCCCAATAGACAAATCTTCATTTATATTTTGAGCATCCATCTTCTTTAGCCTTGAGTAATGCACCTATGCACAACTACATCAATGCCTTACAAAGATTGCTACACCAACCTTTCCAATAATAACCACAGGACCTATCCATTCTGCACAATCATTGCATCTAATGTTATGATATTCTGTCCAGCCCACACTCATTGTGGGTCCTTTACATGATAGTGATTTGTCAATTAGTATGGAAGTCAAAGCTGGTACATGTACCAGCTGATGTTGATTAAAGCCATGTACATTATGCAATTGTACATTGTAAGTTGCACATGTATTTTGAACCATGAGTGCCTAGGGCATTTTCTGTTTGTGTCAAAGGGCTCAAACGAGCGTGAAAGAACAAAAGATAGAGGACTGGAGCAGAGTATTAGTGCATTTTCTCTTTTTTCACCAGAAAAACAGAAGATCAATAACAAGGAGATACATCAACTCCACAAAAACACACCACTTCCAGCTCCCCATAACAACTCCACTTCCAGGTCTCTCTGACTAAGACATCCGTTCCCCAATGATGATGTCACCTCCATTCCCTGATGAAGATGTCATCTCTGTTCTTACTGGTCCACATCATTTCCTGCCAACTCATTTCCATTTATTCTATTTCCTGTTTATTGTACACTAGCAAAATACCCACGCTTCGCAGCGGAGAAGTAGTGTGTTAAAGAGGTTATGTAAACATATATATACATATATATACATATCTACATATACACATATCTACATATAGCAAAATACTCACGCTTCGCAGCGGAGAAGTAGTGTGTTAAAGAGGTTATGTAACTATATATATACATAAACATATATACATATATATACCTATCTACATATACACATATCTACATATACATACGTATATATACATATACACATCCACATATACATATATATATATACATATGCAAATTTACATATCTACATATATATATATAAATATAGACATACATATATATATATACATTCACATATATATATATATATATATATATATATATATATATATATATACACTGTATATATATATATATACACTGTATATATACATATCTACTTTTTGGCTCCTGTATTTAGGATATAGCGGGTTGCATAATGGATGGATGGACATCTGTATGCATAGCCCTATTTGCCCGTTTTCGTATTTTTTCTTTCTTCAGTAATATTTCAGTAAACATGGAGCTTGTCAGTTCAAATCCTGGTACTGACACCACTGTGTGACCCTGAGGAAGTCACTTCACCTGACTGTGCTGCAAAAAACAAAAGTAATGTAACAAATTGTACCTCAGATGTTGTAAGTTGCTGGAATAAAGGCATAAGTAAAATAGATAAATATGTATTATACACATAGGAACTATTCATTTATTTTCAGTTAAGTCATCTGCAGCAAACTTTTATAAATGAGGGTTTCTCATTTTTAGATAGTGTAAACTGTTTCTTCTTCATTGACGTTTTCTCTTGGAGAGCTTTTTTCATTTCATTGAAAATTAAAGCAGCAGCTGCCAAAATATGTAGCTTTCTTATTAATTTTTCAACATTGTGTAAAATAAATGTATAAAGTAACATAAAAGGTTTAAATACTGGTTATCCTTTTACACTAAAATATTACTAAAGAGATACAAAAAAAGGAAAATGGATATGTTCTTTTTCTTTAAGGAGATTAAATATTACTGAAGAAAGAAAAAAAAAATTAAACAGCCAAATGGGGCTATGCATACGAACTTAAAAGGTTTAAATAAAACAGAAATATATATTTTATTTTTACTTGCTTAACTTGTGGAGGGTGTATCCTGTAGCAAAGCCCTAACTTTTTTCGTGAAAGCCCGTTTCAGTCAATAAGTCTTAAAAAAACGTGTAAAGATATTGACAATAAGCTAAACAAACCCAGGAAGACATGGAATCGTTTAAATCAAGTATCATTACATCTTCCTTTCTTAAAGAGAAGTAAGGCAGTACTTTTAAGCTTACATATTTATATATAGACAAACATACATATGTATATATATATATATATATATATATATATATATATATATATATATATATATATATATCTATATCTGAAGCCGTGCAAGCACACTCTTGAGAATGCAACGTATAGTTGTACAGAAGAAAAGCAATCTTGCCTCAAATGAATGGCAACCTTTTGTAGGTCTATGAACTTAATTTAAACTTTAGGTTTACACGGTGCTTTCTTTCCGAAGTACCTGCACTCATGTATATGTCTGTATGTGTCAGTCGGTCAAATCCACACGCTTCGCACCGGCGAAGTACCGCTTTTAAATTTTTATTAAGAAGAAAAGAAAACCTTTTTAAATTGAGGGAAAATATACTAATAACAGTTTGTTAAGGATCTGTTTTTTTGTGAAGCTGCCTTTACTCGAGTGATCACTTCGACCTGACTTGGTGGCCAACTATAAGCGTTACCTGGTAGGTAACCACCCATACAATGATTGTGAATCAGACTACGAATGCCGTGAATGTAATTACACACTCACTGCACTTGCTTACGGTAATCGAACCTCGGACGTCAGCGCTAGAGGGGCTTAGCAGCGGTGAAGTATTGCTTTTAAATTTTAATTAAGAACAAAAGAAAACCTCAGAGGTTCGATTCTCGTAAGGGAGTGAAGTGAATGGCTGGTTACCTACCAGGTAACGCTTATTGTTGGACAGCAAGTGACGTAACATCAGCCACGGTGCCTTCAGTTGTGAGAAGCAGATCATAGAATGATTGAAAATAGTTTTGCATTTACCTTTTTAGTAAAAGGCGAGCTTTTAAGCCTGAGAAATCACCCCATAAATGCACACGTTTAATTGCACATGTGTTAATATGTATGCTTACACAGTATTAAAAGACACTCAAAAATTAACGTCATTTACCTTCGTTCCCGCGTTTGACTCGTGCTGTAAATCTCTTCCTTCTTTTTAGTTCACGTAGATTACGTAGGCGGCGTGATGACGCGATACGTGACTCCGCCTCCTCCATTAGAGTATATGGACAAAAAACATGTTCCAGTTATGACCATTACGCATAGAATTTCGAAATGAAACCTGCCTAACTTTTGTAAGTAAGCTGTAAGGAATGAGCCTGCCAAATTTCAGCCTTCCACCTACACGGGAAGTTCGAGAATTAGTGATGAGTCAGTCAGTCAGTCAGTCAGTCAGTCAGTCAGTCAGTCAGTGAGTCAGTGAGGGCTTTGCCTTTTATTAATATGTATAGATAAAAGAACATGAAGAATTACACCTATTGTCAAATGTTTATTTTCTGCATACTCCTTAAACAAGTATAAACAGAATTTGCACAGCTCTTAATCTTTTGATTCTGAGTTTTTTTTATTTCTTCAAACTTTCTATGAGTCTATTACTCCATGGACTGTATGCTACTGTTGTCTTTATTTCAATGTGTACATTTTCAGCTATGTCTCTCACTTCCTCTTTGTTAAATTCTCTTCCAAGTCACTGTACAGTTTATATGGTAATCCATGGACATGTATAAATGAGTGGATCAAATATTTTACATTTTCAGAAGGTTTCTTTGAAGTCATAAAGCTTCTTCAGCTAAAATATGTGAAAAGTTATAAAATATGTGAATAGGAGGAATTATGTGCAGATACTGTACCACACACTTTGCTCAACGTCACGTATGTCCAAGGCAACAGTCTCATTATATCTTGAGGCTAGTGGCAATATCACAACTGGTTTAGACTTAGACTTGCTGTAATTTAACTAGGTCTCATATAACATTTTCAGCATTTTTTGCTGAGGAATGTCCAAACATTTACATTTACTTGTTTGGCTGGCACCTTTATCCAAGGGGACTTACAAGATTCAGGATACAATTAGTTACATTTCTTTTTGTTTTTTCTAGTTGGAGCACAGGGAGGTCATGTGACTTGCTCATGGTTACACAGTGTCAGTAGTGGGATTTCAACCCAAAGTCCAAAGTCTTAATCACTACACCACACTGCCTTCATTAAGAGCTTTTGCCATGAAACATGTAACACAACTAATGAAACTGACATGTGGGCTACCCAGGCTATGAAACTGGGCTTCTGGTCCTTCTCATCAAGTGGTGGCGCAGCTGTGGCTGACAAGAAAACGACTGTGGCTCAGGCACACGGCAATTTTGACAGGAAAAGAACCACAGCGAGCTCTGCTTACAGTGAAGCATATTGCACAAGCCAAGTGATCATGTTCAGCGCAAACACCAGTCTTATACTCTCTATGTGAATTTCCCCTTGGGATTAATAAAGTATCTATCTATCTATCTATCTATCTATCTATCTATCTATCTATCTATCTATCTATCTATCTATCTATCTATCTATCTATCTATCTATCTATCTATCTATCTATCTATCTATCTATCTATCTATCTACTCTGAGCGCAACAGAAATTAGTGCACAACCAAAGAACTGGATGTGCTGGGTTTCTCTTGACACATTACTGGGCTTCTGGTCCTTCGCAGAGCATGTTATAGTGCTGCCGCATGATACTGAGGATGAGAAAAATAAATCACCTAGTCTTTTATTAATATCCTTAAAGAGCCTATTAACAAAAAAAGAAGAGAGCTAAAGGCTATAAAACAGGGACACACAATATGGTGCAAGCTGATACTCTATGCTGAAACTCAAAATAAATTAAATGAGTTGATCAATTCAAAATGAAATTTGAGATTTTGTAAATCAAATAATGGATCATTGAAAAATAATGTGTTAAGCTATTAAAATATCTGATATAGACTGAGTTGCATGGTGTTATTGAAAAAAAAAACAGAATTGTTAAGACTCTTAAAAATGTGTTATTAAGTTGCTTGGAATGTCATAATAAACTGCAAGATGTTATTAACAAAGGCTTAGTCCCAAAAATGCATAACCAGATGTTAGTGGGAAATTCTTTGTCAATCCCACACCCTCCAACTACATTTAAGCATATAAACAAACTTACATTCTACAAGAAATGCTAAATATGGGCATCTCCCTCCCCACTGCATTCTTCTCACAAAAGTGATTCACTGCACTGCACAGTGTAACCACCCCTGAAATCAAGGTCTCACAATCTATACATTAATAATTATTATTTATTAATGTATAGATTTGCTAAAACATTACTTTTATCTTTTAAAGATTATAGTAAAGTTTTTAATGTAAGATTATTAGGATACATTGAAAATCAGCAAAAATTTAATCCTTTCCTAAAGGACAAGGAGCTGTGAGCTGCATATTTATTTCCTGCTAAATCATGAGTATCAGCACCAATACAGAGATTCTGAAAGTCTGAACAGGAGAAACATTCATATTTTGGGGGCATTACAGTTTCTTGGAAGTGAAGCAAAATAATTTCAACTTGTCTTTTTCAGATTGTTGAATGTACACTTTGATCATTTCATTATATATACCTGTGGTTGATGTTTTTACATTTTATAGTTCACTTGGGTACAAACATTTAATGACAGTTTGTGTCATGAGAAGTCAGAGCCTCATCAGCTTTGGGTGTAAAACAGGAACTAACATCTTTTAGTTTTTTAGTCTTTTTTCTTTTTGTTTATCATTTAATGGCATCATAGTCTATTACACTATTTCTTTCTATCGCAATTGTCAGTTTCTACCGGGTGACTTTCGGGTTACTGAAGGAATGCTGCTTAGAAAAATATTGTTAGTGATGGGCACCAAATTGTCGCTACTGTAACCTATGAACCACAACTGTCTAGTAACTAATAACAGGAAAACTATCTACCTCATCCATCCATCCATCCATTGTCTCCCGCTTATCCGAGGTCGGGTCGCGGGGGCAGCAGCTTGAGCAGAGATGCCCAGACTTCCCTCTCCCCGGCCACTTCTTCTAGCTCTTCCGGGAGAATCCCAAGGCGTTCCCAGGCCAGTCGAGAGACATAGTCCCTCCAGCGTGTCCTGGGTCTTCCCCGGGGCCTCCTCCCGGTTGGACGTGCCTGGAACACCTCACCAGGGAGGCGTCCAGGAGGCATCCTGATCAGATGCCCGAGCCACCTCATCTGACTCCTCTCGATGCGGAGGAGCAGCGGCTCTACTCTGAGCCCCTCCCGGATGACTGAGCTTCTCACCCTATCTTTAAGGGAAAGCCCAGACACCCTGCGGAGGAAACTCATTTCAGCCGCTTGTATTCGCGATCTCGTTCTTTCGGTCACTACCCATAGCTCATGACCATAGGTGAGGGCAGGAACATAGATCGACTGGTAAATTGAGAGCTTCGCCTTGCGGCTCAGCTCCTTTTTCACCACGACAGACCGATGCAACGCCCGCATTACTGCGGATGCCGCACCGATCCGCCTGTCGATCTCACGCTCCATTCTTCCCTCACTCGTGAACAAGACCCCGAGATACTTGAACTCCTCCACTTGGGGCAGGATCTCGCTACCAACCCTGAGAGGGCACTCCACCCTTTTCCGGTTGAGGACCATGGTCTCGGATTTGGAGGTGCTGATTCTCATCCCAGCCGCTTCACACTCGGCTGCGAACCGATCCAGAGAGAGCTGAAGATCACGGCCTGATGAAGCAAACAGGACAACATCATCTGCAAAAAGCAGTGACCCAATCCTGAGCCCACCAAACCGGACCCCCTCAACACCCTGGCTGCGCCTAGAAATTCTGTCCATAAAAGTTATGAACAGAATTGGTGACAAAGGGCAGCCCTGGCGGAGTCCAACTCTCACTGGAAACGGGTTCGACTTACTGCCGGCAATGCGGACCAAGCTCTGGCACTGATCGTACAGGGACTGAACAGCCCTTATCAGGGGGGCCGGTACCCCATACTCTCGGAGTACCCCCCACAGGATTCCCCGAGGGACATGGTCGAATGCCTTTTCTAAGTCCACAAAACACATGTAGACTGGTTGGGCAAACTCCCATGCACCCTCCAGGACCCTGCTAAGGGTATAGAGCTGGTCCACTGTTCCGCGACCAGGACGAAAACCACACTGTTCCTCCTGAATCCGAGGCTCGACTATCCGACGGACCCTCCTCTCCAGGACCCCTGAATAGACTTTTCCAGGGAGGCTGAGGAGTGTGATCCCTCTGTAGTTGGAACACACCCTCCGATCCCCCTTCTTAAAGAGGGGGACCACCACCCCGGTCTGTCAATCCAGAGGCACTGTCCCTGATGTCCATGCGATGTTGCAGAGGCGTGTCAGCCAAGACAGTCCTACAACATCCAGAGCCTTGAGGAACTCCGGGCGTATCTCATCCACCCCCGGGGCCCTGCCACCAAGGAGTTTTTTGACCACCTCGGTGACCTCAGTCCCAGAGATGGGGGAGCCCACCTCTGAGTCCCCAGGCTCTGCTTCCTCATTGGAAGGCATGTTAATGGGATTGAGGAGGTCTTCAAAGTATTCCCCCCACCGACCCACAACGTCCCGAGTCGAGGTCAGCAGCGCACCATCCCCACCATATACAGTGTTGACACTGCACTGCTTCCCCTTCCTGAGACGCCGGATGGTGGACCAGAATCTCCTCGAAGCCGTCCGAAAGTCATTCTCCATGGCCTCCCCAAACTCCTCCCACGCCCGAGTTTTTGCCTCAGCAACCACCAAAGCCGCATTCCGCTTGGCCTGCCGGTACCTATCAGCTGCCTCCGGGGTCCCACAGGACAAAAGGGTCCTGTAGGACTCCTTCTTCAGCTTGACGGCATCCTTCACCGCCGGTGTCCACCAGCGGGTTCGGGGATTGCCGCCACGACAGGCACCGACCACCTTACGGCCACAGCTCCGGTCAGCTGCCTCAACAATAGAGGCACGGAACATGGCCCATTCGGACTCAATGTCCCCCACCTCCCTCGGGATGTGGTCGAAGTTCTGCCGGAGGTGGGAGTTGAAGCTACTTCTGACAGGGGGCTCTGCCAGACGTTCCCAGCAGACCCTCACAACACGTTTGGGCCTACCACGCCTGACCGGCATCCTCCCCCACCATCGAAGCCAACTCACCACCAGGTGGTGATCAGTTGACAGCTCCGCCCCTCTCTTCACCCGAGTGTCCAAGACATGTGGCTGCAAGTCCAACGACACGACCACAAAGTCGATCATCGAACTGAGGCCTAGGGTGTCCTGGTGCCAAGTGCACATATGAACACCCCTATGCTTGAACATGGTGTTCGTTATGGACAATCCGTGACGAGCACAGAAGTCCAATAACAAAACACCGCTCGGGTTCAGATCAGGGGGGCCATTCCTCCCAATCACGCCCTTCCAGGTCTCACTGTCATTGCCCACATGAGCATTGAAGTCTCCCAGCAGAACGAGGGAGTCCCCAGAAGGTATGCCCTCTAGCACCCCCTCCAGGGACTCCAAAAAGGGTGGGTACTCCGAACTGCTGTTCGGTGCATACGCACAAACAACAGTTAGGACCCGTCCCCCCACCCGAAGGCGAAGGGAGGCTACCCTCTCGTCCACCGGGGTAAACCCCAATGTGCAGGCTCCAAGTTGGGGGGCAATAAGTATACCCACACCTGCTCGGCGCCTCTCACCGGGGGCAACTCCAGAGTGGTAGAGAGTCCAGCCCCTCTCAAGGAGATTGGTTCCAGAGTCCAAGCTGTGCGTCGAGGTGAGCCCGACTATATCTAGCCGGAACCTCTCAACTTCGCGCACTAGCTCAGGCTCCTTCCCCTTCAGAGAGGTGACATTCCACGTCCCAAGAGCCAGTTTCTGTAGCCGAGGATCGGACCGCCAAGGTCCCCGCCTTCGGCCACCACCCAACTCACACTGCACCCGACCTCCTTGGCCCCTCCCATAGGTGGTGAGCCCATGGGAAGAACTATCTACCTAATCTTAATAAATGTTTATCTAGTGTCTATCTTGTGCTACACCATTTATGTTGCCTGTTTATGACTTATGATTCTTGCCTGAAGAAGGGGCCTGAGTTGCCTCGAAAGCTTGCATATTGTAATCTTTTTAGTTAGCCAATAAAAGGTGTCATTTTGCTCGGCTTTTCTATAAGTAATTTCTTTATAAGTAATTTATAAATTATATTTTTGGAGACTAAGAGTATTTAATATTGAATCACTAATATTCGAGACCAAATTACTTTTTCAATACAAAAATAAAACGGTGCTTCTAATGTATTTTATTATATATGGATTTATAATCGGTGACAAATCAAATTGATTATGTTTGGATGCACTTTATTATAACCACAAGATGAAGGTTGTTCCAAAATTCCTATGATAAATAAAGCTATTTTAGGATGCAGCGCCTTCATTTAAGGGATCCTCAAAATGTGGCATCATCCACCTGTCACTGTCAGCAGGATATCAAATATTTAAGCCCTTAAATCAAGGATTATTTTAGAATAGCTTACTGTTATAATTATTTTTATTATTTGTGAATGGTATTTCTGTGATGTTTTTCCATTACTTTTTTTTTGCATTGTCACTTTGATTTTGATTTTGTATTACAGCACAGCCATTTTGTGGACTGCTTATATTAACAAGTGCCACTGCCATCAAATTTAAAATCAAATACAAGTCTGTGATAAGCTATCTTTTAAGAACACTTAGAATTTTTGTTCAGCTTTATATTTAATTACTTTGAGGTGTGGTTTAACATTTTGGACTTGACTATTAGTTTTCTTTCCTTTTTTCTTTTGAGATCCAGGCTTGTTTTGTACATTTTGTGTGATGTTTCATTTCTTAAACCAGCCACAGGGGATACACAAACCAGTATGTTTCTTTGTGCCGGTCCCAAGCCCAGATAAATGGGGAAGGTTACATCAGGAAGGGCAACCAGTGTAAAATTTTGCCAAATCAATATGTGAATAATACAAATTTCCATACCAGATCGGTCGAGCCCCGGGTTAACAACGACCGCCACCAGTACTGTTAGCCAACAGGGAGCTGACGGAAATTGGGCTATTGTTGGCCGAAGAAGAAAGAGGAGGAGGAGAAGAATAGGGGGCAGACGTGTCCAGAAGTAGGAGGAGAGTAGGAAGGTAAAGAGAGTGGAACTGAGGGTAGGAACTTTGAATGTTGTTGGCAGTATGACTGGTAAGGGGAGAGAGTTAGCAGGTATGATGGAGAGAAGGAAGGTTGATATATTGTGCGTACAAGAGACTAAATGGAAGGGGAGTAAGGCCAGGTGGATCAGAGGTGGATTCAAATTGTTCTATCATGGGAGGAGAAATGGAGTAGGGGTTATTCTGAAGGAACAGTATGTCAAGAGTGTTTTGGAAGTGAAAAGAGTGTCAGACAGAGTAATGATTATGAAGGTGGAAATTGGTGGTGTGATGATGAATGTTGTTAGTGCATATGCCACGCAAGTTGGGTGAAGTGAGGAACAGTGTACCCAAGGGAAAGAAAGTGGTGATTGGAGCGGATTTCAATGGACATGTTAGTGATGGGAAAAGAGGAGACGAGGAGGTGATGGGTAGGTATGGTGTCAAGGAGAGGAACGAAGAAGGTCAGAGGATAGTGGATTTTGCCAAAAGGATGTACATGGCTGTGGTGAATACATATTTTAAGAAGAGGGAGGAACATAGTGTTACATACAAGAGTGGAGGAAGATGTACACAGGTAGATTACATTCTATGGAGAAGAGTCAATCTGAAGGAGACTGAAGACTGCAAAGTGGTGGCAGGGGAAAGTGTAGTTAAGCAGCATAGGATGGTGGTCCGTAGGATGACGTTGGAGATCAAGAAGAGGAAGAGAGTGAGGGCAGAGCCAAGGATCAAATGGTGGAAGTTGAAACAAGTAGATAAGGCACAAGGTGAAGAGAGAGGTGGCGAAGGCTAAAGAAAAGGTGTATGATGAGTTGTATGAGAGGTTGGACACTAAGGAGGGAGGAAAGGACCTGTAACGATTGGCTAGACAGAGGGACCGAGCTGGGAAAGATGTGCAGCAGGTTAGGGTAATAAAGGATAAAGATGAAAAGGGAAGGGAGGTGATGATTAATGAGCAGCAGTATGGTTTCATGCCAAGGAAGAGCAGCACAGATGCGATGTTTGCTCTGAGGGTGTTGATGGAAAAGTATAGAGAATGCCAGAAGGAGTTGCATTGCATCTTTGTGGACCTGGAGAAAGCATATGACAGGGTGCCTCGAGAGGAGTTGTGGTATTGTATGAGGAAGTCAGGAGTGGTAGAGAAGTATGTAAGAGTTGTACAGGATATGTATGAGGGAAGTGTCACCATGGTGAGGTCTGCAGTAGAAGTGATGGATGAATTCAAGGTGGAGGTGGGATTACATCAGGGATAGGCCCTTTCTTATTTGCAATGGTCATGGACAGGTTAACAGACGAGATTAGACAGGAGTCCCCATGGACTATGATGTTTGCTGATGACATTGTGATCTGTAGCAATAGTAGGGAGCAGGTTGCAGAGACCCTGGAGAGGTGGAGATATGCTCTAGAGAGGAGAGAAATGAAAGTCAGTAGGAACAAGACAGAATACATGTGTGTAAATGAGAGGGAGATCAGTGGAATAGTGAGGACGCAAGGAGTAGAGTTGACGAAAGTGGATCAGTTTAAATACTTGGGATCAACAGTACAGAGCAATGGGGATTGTGGAAGAGAGGTGAAAAAGAGTGCAGGCAGAGTGGAATGGGTGGAGAAGAGTGTGAAGTGTGATTTGTGACAGACGGATATCAGCAAGAGTGAAAGGGAAGGTCTACGGGACGGTAGTGAGACCAGCTATGTTATATGGGCTGGAGACGGTGGCACTGACCAGAAAGCAGGAGACGGAGCTGGAGGTAGCAAAGTTAAAGATGCTAAGATTTGCATTGGGTGTGACAAGGATTGATAGGATTAGAAATGAGTACATTAAAGGGTCAGCTCAAGTTGGGCGGTTGGGAGACAAAGTCAGAGAAGCAAGATTGCGTTGGTTTGGACATGTACAGAGGAGAGATACTGAGTATATTGGGAGAAGGATGCTAAGGATACAGATGCCAGGCAAGAGAAAAAGAGGAGGCCTAAGAGAAGGTTTATGGATGTGGTGAGAGAGCACATACAGGTGATGGGTGTAACAGAACAAGATGCAGAGGACAGAAAGGTATGGAAGAAGATGATCTGCAGTGGCGACCCCTAACGGGAGCAGACGAAAGAAGAAGAAGAAGAGGTGTAATGTTTCATTTCTTGATCTTAGTGCCAATAGTGCTAATCATTGTTCTTGGCACTATTAGTGTAAGTCTTTTTCTCTTTCTCAGTGACCTATGGTGGCACTTGGTGCCATCTTTACCTATTTATTCTTCTTCATTTTGAAATGGAATTTTTTTCCTTAATCCCAAACAGCAGAATCCTATTACAAGAAGGAGGTCATACAAGGAAATGGTAAAAAAAAACAAAGGAAAACGTTTCCAAAACCACAAGACAAAAAGCAGATTCCAGAGTCTGACAAAAAAGTCAGAAACAGGAATCCAAACCAGCAAACAATTGATAAGAAAAAATTCAAAGAAGAGAGCAGAGATCAAAAAATGCTAGAACTGAATCAAGTGGAACACTGGGGTAATACCTATATCATAAAGACAGCAAATGCTTAAGCCAATTTTAAATTTCAAACCCCTGTATAATGAGACTTTTGCATAGCAAATGCTATGCAACAGAACCAGATGGGTAAAAAAAGGTTGGTGAATGGTACGGCTAAGGAAAGGTAGGGCTAGAGATGGAAATGCTAGTCTGTTTGGGATGCTAAGAGACAACAGGTGGCGTTGTTTAACTTCTGTGTGTGTTCTCCTTTGTTCATCCGACCTTATTGTTTAGTATTTTAACACTAGAATCCCTGAAGTCTACAAAAAAACTTGTAATCCTGGGCCACCTTAAATTCCTTTGTACTTCTCAATTAGCATCTTTTTGCTTTGTAAATTTGTAAATCACAAGCAGCAAGCAGCCTGCTACATGCTTTGATTTCAGTGGTACTGAGGGTACCTCAGTCACACCATGTCTTAATTGACCCAGCCCCATTATTCATGGCAGGAGTGAATCTCAATTATGGTGTTCGAGCTTGTCTGCTTACTGATGATACTGAGCTTTTTGCCTGCTTACTTAACATTGTTACATTGTACTGTTAGAGGACTGAAGCTCCACCTGACCTGGATAAGAAAGCTGCTGTGATAGTATCCACTTTCTCTTTACATATACTATAATACATATAGCTGAGGTTCCCTTTCTTCATGCAATTTAAATGTATTTATATAGTGAGTTACAAACAAGAAACAGTATAGAAATATAGAGGTATAGAAACAGCAGTCTTAATTGAACATTTAAGAATATAGTATTTTTCCCTTTTGTGATATACAGTATCAATTGTGGAATATAGGGTATTAGGTAATGCATGAAGGTATTTCCTGGTGAAACATTCTATATGCTTATGTTACAGGTAGAAAAAACAATTTTCTGCTGCTGCTCATGCCACTTAAAGCTGGCTGTTGCTTGCTGTTCTCATAGTGGAGCCCTACACATTATTAATAAACATGGTGAAGCAGAAGTAAAGCAAAATTAGAATTGATAAAGACAAATAGAAGACATTAAGGGAATGTTGGGGGATTAATACTAATTTTTCTTAAGTGTATGTCATTAAAATTGTTACATCAATCACATTTTAGAAGGAGGTTTTAATTTAAAATTGCATCCAGTTACACAAGGAATTAAACTACAAAACAGGATTATTGCTACTTCAGTTTTCATTGCAATGCTGAGCCCTCCCAGCAACTGACTTTTCAATTGTTTTTCTCTTCTGCTAAATTGAAATGCATGTTTGGTGGACTCAGGATTGGGTCACTGCTTTTTGCAGATGATGTTGTCCTGTTTGCTTCATCAGGCCGTGATCTTCAGCTCTCTCTGGATCGGTTCGCAGCTGAGTGTGAAGCAGCTAGGATGGGAATCAGCACCTCCAAATCCGAGACCATGGTCCTCAGCCAGAAAAGGGTGGAGTGCCCTCTCAGGGTTGGGAGCGAGATCCTGCCTCAAGTGGAGGAGTTCATGTATCTCGGGGTCTTGTTCACGAGTGAGGGAAGAATGGAGCGGGAGATTGACAGGTGGATCGGTGCAGCATCTGCAATCTTGTAATCTTGGAAGGAAAACACATAGAGCAAGAGAATTCTCTTTCCATTTTCAAGTTTCTCTTGGATTTGATTTTTGTTTTGTCTAAAAATCCTTTAGCTTTAGCGTTAATTATTCATAACAAAACATAACATTCTCAAATCCACTTAAGACAATTCAGGTCTGTTTTGGACCTGTAACATCCCTGGACATGGGAATTGGTTCATTTCAGGGCCTACATACATATAGCTAATTTAAAATTGTCAGTTAACTTACAATTGAATATGCTCTGATCAATCAGCCACTGATTAAATGGACATATTTCCACTAAAAAAGACTCAATCAGTAATCGCTAAATTGACTGATAACAAAAAGCAAAATTCTAAGCTTTTCTAGGCTTTACAGTAATTTAGCTGCAGTGCTACTTTACATGAGATGTTATGGCAATTGAGTATTTCTTTTTTCAGAAAACCTCCTGTAGTGTAATCAAAACAGGTCAAGGCTTGTTTTACAAGAGACCAAGAGACTTTTAGAAAATTAGCCTTTATGTTAAAGTAAGTGGAGTAATAAACCAAGAAAAAGGAACCTTAGGAGTCTTCCTGTGTAATTAGATAAACGAGACGAGTAGAATTGGACTTCGCCATTCCCTTTTGATTGGCCAAATAATGCCTAATTGGAGCATCTGTTGGACTTCCTCGTGTATCACTTTCCTTGTTGCCTCTGGTAGGCGATATGGGGGCATTTGTATAGTAACACCGGGTGGACTGACAATCTTGTGTTCTGCAACTGTCGTCCAGCCAGGTGTTGCCAAAAAGACATCAGAGTTCCCCCCGATCAGTGATAGCAATTCCACTTTCTGGCTGTCAGTTAAATCATCCCCAATAGCGACCTCAGTGTGGGGGACAGCTGAGGCTGTGACAAGGACTTTGTGATGGTCATGCCACTCCTTTAAAAGATTAATATGCAAAATTTGTACGGGTTTCCACTACCTGGAAATTCTGAGTTTATAATTCACTGGGGACATACGGATTTATACATATCTGAACCATTATATATACCCTAGGTTCTTGTCTATAAGCCGGACTCGTGTATAAGCCAGAGACCAAAAATCATACGAATTTTTAAAATAAAATCTTATCATAGATAAGCCGGACTCATGGATAAGCCGAACGTACTATAACCTATAACTAATAGAAGGGAGGGAGGTCAGTGGTCTCACTCGCACCCATTTAATTTCTTTAAGGGGGGAGAGAGTGTGAGATATTGGCGTCTCTCTCACTCCCCGCATGGCGCGGTTGGAGCGGCCGGAGCGCGTTCTTTCTGCTGTGGGCATCGCCGTGTCAACACGCGCGTGTAGCGGTCATTTAAATTGTGATTTTATATGTAAGCATATTTAAATATATATCACGGATTTTTTGCTGGTTCGCGGATTTCTGCGGACAATGGGTCTTTTAATTTCTGGTACATGCTTCCTCAGTTGGTTTGCCCAGTTGATTTCATACAAGGGACGCTATTGGCAGATGGCTGAGAAGCTAGATTGCTTACTTTTCTCTCTCTCTTGCGCCGACTATCTCTGATCCTGACGTATGGGGATTGAGCAGGGGGGCTGTTCGCACACCTAGACGATACGGACGCTCGTCTAAAAATGCTGAAAGATTATCTTCACGTTGCTATCTTTTGTGCAGCTTCCTGAAACGACATGCTGCACAGTGCTTCGCATACTTAAAAGCTTGAAGGGCACGTATTGATTTTTGACTGAAAAACAAACTCTTACTCTCTCTCTCTCTCTCTCCCTGCTCCTGACGGAGGGGGTGTGAGCTACCGCCTTCAACAGCTTTGTGCCGCGGTGCTTCGCATACTTAAAAGCCAAAATGCACCATTGATTTGTTTGCTAGAGATTGTTTTCTCTATCTATGTGACATTCTGTGCTCCTGACACGCACTCCTTTGAAGAGGAAGATATGTTTGTATTCTTTTAATTGTGAGACAGAACTGTCATCTCTGTCTTGTCATGGAGCACAGTTTAAACTTTTGAAAAAGAGACAAATGTTTGTTTGCAGTGTTTGAATAACGTTCCTGTCTCTCTACAACCTCCTGTGTTTCTGCGCAAATCTGTGACCCAAGCATGACAATATAAAAATAACCATATAAACATATGGTTTCTACTTCGCTCTGGAACGCAATCCCCGCGATGGAGGAGGGATTACTGTATAAGCCGGACTTATGTATAAGCCGATATTCTATTTTTTCATTTTCACAACTTTTTTCCTTAGATAAGCTGCGGCTTATAGACAAGAACTTAGGGTATATCTAAACCAGTTGTACAGTAGACCCCCGCAAAGTCACGGTTCAGAGTTCGCGGCCTCAGTCATTCACGGATTTTTTCCTATAACCTATCTAATAATTGTTAGCGGAAACCGCAAATATCCTCCGCAATTTTTATAGCTTTTTTCGTGGAAATACTGTACTGTAGTGAGAACAGGAAGCAACTGTAAAGGAAAACGCGGCTTGGGATGGTGAAAGTAGCCAATAGAATTTGAAACTGCAACTCCCAGCAGTCCCTGCAGTGGCTCTGATTGGTCTTCTGCTGAGGGTGCTGGGTCAAAGGATGTCAGTGCTGCTTTTAAAAAGGGGGTCGGTGACCAAAAGCAAAAAAAAAGTTTGTGTTTCAAGTTCCTATCTGTTTGCCTTCTGTTGTGTTACCTGTACTTATTCGTTTTGTCCTGGATCGTTTCGTGGTTGGCGTCTGGATTGTCTGCCGTTTGCCTATGTACATGAAGACTGTAAGTGGATTCATGGCCATCCTGCAAAGAAAGGAGCGCTCCTGAACCCGTCCACCCATCTTCACCATTTCAGGAACTAGCGGTAGGACTATCTCTACATTCTCATTCAACATGCGGATCTCTGGACTATTTTAATCTACATTTCATCTGCTGCCGTTTTTCATGAACGTTTTTCATGATTTAGTGTGTGTGTTCTATTTGTGCTTTGCTGTATTTAATGTGTAATCACCGTAAAGGGAACAGGAGTGGTATCATTGTTTTCATTTATTTAATTTGTTTTCATTACGTTCTTTATGTGCTTTTTGATTACCGGTTTGCTTTGTTTTTGTCTCTGAGTGAGTGCGGGTTGAGCCAAGGCTGGGTACGTTCTTGGAATCTCCACAATAAAAATAAATAATTTATCACCATCTTCTCGAAAGTGTAAATCTTAGAGGCACCGTACAGTTGTGCTCCCCTATGATGTTTGTCTATTCTTTAATCCATTCTTTAATAGTATGTGAATTTCCCCTTGGGATTAATAAAGTATCTATCTATCTATCTATCTATCTATCTATCTATCTATCTATCTATCTATCTATCTATCTATCTATCTATCTATCTATCTATCTATCTATCTATCTATCTATCTATCTATCTATCTATCTATCTATCTAATCGAGAACTAACTGCAAACGGAGCTTGTTTTACTTCTGAAAGAGACATGTTTGTTTGAAGTTTTTGAATAAAGTTCCTGTCTCTACAATCTCCTGTGTTTCTGTGTAATTCTGTGACCCAAGCGTGACACCCTGCATACTCACTGTCTCTGGAATTCAGCCGCTACACTAGACTAGCCTGCCAGCATCAGCGTTTACCTCTGTGTGCTTGAGTGCAGCCAGTTCAAGCACAGTTGGCTCAGTGATTTACTGAATTTCATACATTGCGTCAGTTGCACCTTGTACATATTGTTCCAGTAGTTTTTAAATAGTTTTTACAGTTCATTAGCAGTGTGTAAAATGATCAGTGCTGCAGTAATTGTGATGCTCTATGCATGAAAAAAAGTGTTCCATTAAAATTTCACTTTTTCTTTGTGAATTGTGACGTTTACTTAAAGTGCAGCAAAAAAGTATTTGGCATCCAGTGGATGCATTAACCCCCAGGTATGTTGCAGTTTAAGGGTTAAAGCCCCAAGATGCCGCCGAAAGGCCCTGCACCTTCTAAGGCTTCTGGCAATGAAAACACACTTGCATGAATCTATACTAATAAAAGGCAAAGCCCTCACTCACTCACTCACTCACTCACTCACTCACTCACTCACTCACTCACTCATCACTAATTCTCCAACTTCCCGTGTAGGTGGAAGGCTGAAATTTGGCGGGCTCATTCCTTACAGCTTACTTACAAAAGTTAGGCAGGTTTCATTTCGAAATTCAAAGCGTAACGGTCATAAATGGAACCTCTTTTTTGTCCATATACTGTAATGGACTGCAGCTCGCTGGCCGTGGGAGGCGGGGTTGCGTATCGCGTCATCACACCTCCCACGTAATCACATGAACTGACTGTGAACGCAGTACGCAGAAAACAAGGAAGAGCCCCAAAGAGCGCTGAAGAAAACATTCATTACACTAAAGACTGCTTCACAAAAAAACAGCAGAGCGCCTTATATGAGCAGGCAGTCAGCTAAAGAAGGGAATCAATAAATAACTATAATCGTAATAAACAAACAAAAAATAGCGGAGAATCCGCGGATTACATAAAGGAAATGGGTACCTGAACAGAAAAGTGACTCTCAAATACCTACACAATAACTATAACAATCGTAATAAACGAACAATAAAACAATACAGAACTGCTAAGCAAGGAGAAAGGATGGCCTTATATGGCGTTCGTTTATAAAACAGAGGACAGGCTGTGTAAAGGCAGCTTCACAAAAAAACAGATCCTTAACAAATTGTTATTGGTATATTTTCCCTCAATTTAAAAAGGTTTTCTTTTCTTCTTAATTAAAATTTAAAAGCAATACTTCACCGCTGCGAAGCCTGGGAATCTGGCTATATGCAGTGAGTGTGTACGCCTGATGAACCCAGAATTACGGCGAAACACGTGTCGCGTACTCTTTGCATTATTTGACATTAAACTATTTTCAACCATTCTATGATCTGCTTCTCACAACTGAGGGCACCGTGGCAGATATTAGCTGACTTGCTGGCCAACCACAAGTATTACCTGGTAGGTAACCACCCATACAATCAGATTGTGATTCAGACTACGAATGCCGTGAATGTAATTACCCTGATCTACATGCTGTCAAATACACGAACCACACGCCGTGGCGCAATGTTAGGGGCTTCGCCTCTAGCGCTGACGTCCAAGGTTCGATTCCCGTAAGGGAGTGCAGTGAATGTGTACGCCTGATGAGTCAAGAATTAGGGCGAAACACGTGTCGCGTACTCTGCATTATTTGACAGTAAACTATTTTCAACCATTCTATGATCTGCTTCTCACAACTGAAGGCACCGTGGCGGATGTTAGCTGACTTGCTGGCCAACCATAAGCGTTACCTGGTAGGTAAACACCCATACAATCAGATTGTGATTCAGACTACGAATGCCATGAATATATATATATATATATATATATATATATATATACAGTGGTGTGAAAAAACTATTTGCCCCCTTCCTGATTTCTTATTCTTTTGCATGTTTGTCACACAAAATGTTTCTGATCATCAAATACATTTAACCATTAGTCAAATATAACACAAGTAAACACAAAATGCAGTTTGTAAATGGTGGTTTTTATTATTTAGGGAGAAAAAAAAATCCAAACCTACATGGCCCTGTGTGAAAAAGTAATTGCCCCCTGAACCTAATAACTGGTTGGGCCACCCTTAGCAGCAATAACTGCAATCAAGCGTTTGCGATAACTTGCAATGAGTCTATTACAGCGCTCTGGAGGAATTTTGGCCCACTCATCTTTGCAATATTGTTGTAATTCAGCTTTATTTGAGGGTTTTCTAGCATGAACCGCCTTTTTAAGGTCATGCCATAGCATCTCAATTGGATTCAGGTCAGGACTTTGACTAGGCCACTCCAAAGTCTTCATTTTGTTTTTCTTCAGCCATTCAGAGGTGGATTTGCTGGTGTGTTTTGGGTCATTGTCCTGTTGCAGCACCCAAGATCGCTTCAGCTTGAGTTGACGAACAGATGGCCGGACATTCTCCTTCAGGATTTTTTGGTAGACAGTAGAATTCATGGTTCCATCTATCACAGCAAGCCTTCCAGGTCCTGAAGCAGCAAAACAACCCCAGACCATCACACTACCACCACCATATTTTACTGTTGGTATGATGTTCTTTTTATGAAATGCTGTGTTCCTTTTACGCCAGATGTAACGGGACATTTGCCTTCCAAAAAGTTCAACTTTTGACTCATCAGTCCACAAGGTATTTTCACAAAAGTCTTGGCAATCATTGAGATGTTTCTTAGCAAAATTGAGACAAGCCCTAATGTTCTTTTTGCTTAACAGTGGTTTGCGTCTTGGAAATCTGCCATGCAGGCCATTTTTGCCCAGTCTCTTTCTTATGGTGGAGTCGTGAACACTGACCTTAATTGAGGCAAGTGAGGCCTGCAGTTCTTTAGACGTTGTCCTGGGGTCTTTTGTGACCTCTCGGATGAGTCGTCTCTGCGCTCTTGGGGTAATTTTGGTCAGCCGGCCACTCCTGGGAAGGTTCACCACTGTTCCATGTTTTTGCCATTTGTGGATAATGGCTCTCACTGTGGTTCGCTGGAGTCCCAAAGCTTTAGAAATGGCTTTATAACCTTTACCAGACTGATAGATCTCAATTACTTCTGTTCTCATTTGTTCCTGAATTTCTTTGGATCTTGGCATGATGTCTAGCTTTTGAGGTGCTTTTGGTCTACTTCTCTGTGTCAGGCAGCTCCTATTTAAGTGATTTCTTGATTGAAACAGGTGTGGCAGTAATCAGGCCTGGGGGTGGCTACGGAAATTGAACTCAGGTGTGATACACCACAGTTAGGTTATTTTTTAACAAGGGGGCAATTACTTTTTCACACAGGGCCATGTAGGTTTGGATTTTTTTTCTCCCTAAATAATAAACACCATCATTTAAAAACTGCATTTTGTGTTTACTTGTGTTATATTTGACTAATGGTTAATTGTGTTTGATGATCAGAAACATTTTGTGTGACAAACATGCAAAAGAATAAGAAATCAGGAAGGGGGCAAATAGTTTTTCACACCACTGTATATATATATATATATATATATATATATATAAGTAGATATGTATATATATATATATATATATATATATATATATATATATATATATATATATATATATATGTGAATGTATGTATGTATGTATGTATGTATATATGTATATCTATATTTATATATATATATATATGTGCATATGTATATATATGTGTATATATGTAGATATGTATATATTTATATGTATATATATATGTACTTATGTATATATATATGTAGATGTGTAAATTTGTATATGTATATATATGTATATGTGGATGTGTATATGTATGTATATATATATGTATATGTGGATAAGTGTATATGTAGATATGTATATATATGTATATGTAGATATGTGTATATGTAAATATGTATATATATGTATATATATATATATGTTTACATAACCTCTTTAACACACTACTTCTCCGCTGCGAAGCGCGGGTATTTTGCTAGTTACAGTACATATAGCGGTAACATCGGTAATTTACATTCTAGCACAGTATACAGGTTTACCTTTACATTCTTTATTTTTAGGTAATGTATTAAGCTGAGTTTGAAATTAAATTAAAGTGTTTTGGGGACATATTTAGGGTTTAAACTATAAAAATAGGCATTTTTTTAACCACATCCAAAATTCGCGGTTTTTCACAATTCGCGGTTGCTCTAGGAACGTAACCACCGCGAATTTTGAGGGAGTACTGTATATATTTCTGAATCAGCATATATATATATCTAAACCGATCTATCCAAACGGATTTATATATATCCGAACCGTTGGCTAAATATCTGAACCGGTGTATATACCTGTATATCTAAACCAGTGTATATATATCTGAACTGGCATATACTGTATGTATCTAAACCGGTCTATCTGAACGGATTTATATATATTTGACCCGGTGTATACGTATATATTTAAACTAATGTATATATATCTGAACCGGCATATACAGTCATATGAAAAAGTTTGGGAACCCCTCTCAGCCTGCATAATAATTTACTTTCAACAAAATAGATAATAGAGGTATGTCATTTCCTACGAACATCTGAGTACTGAGGTGTTTTCCGAACAAAGATTTTTTGCGAAGCAGTATTTAGTTGTAGGAAATTAAATCAAATGTGAAAAACTGGCTGTGCAAAAATTTGGCTACCCTTGTAATTTTGCTGATTTGAATGCACGTAACTGCTCAATATTACTTGCAACACCAAATTGGTTGGATTAGCTCATTAAGTTTTGAACTTCATAGACAGGTGTCCAATCAATTGCAAGTTGTGCTTCCCTTTGACTCTCCTCTGAGCAGTGACAGCATGGGATCCTCAAAACAACTCTCAAAAGATGTGAAAACAAAGATTGTTTAGTATCATGGTTTAGGGGAAGGCTACAAAAAGCTATCTCACAGGTTTAGATAGATAGATAGATAGATAGATAGATAGATAGATAGATAGATAGATAGATAGATAGATAGATAGATAGATAGATAGATAGATAGATAGATAGATAGATAGATAGATAGATAGATAGATAGATAGATAGATAGATAGATAGATAGATAGATAGATAGATACTTTATTAATCCCAAGGGGAAATTCACATACTCCAGCAGCAGCATACTGATAAAGAACAATATTAAATTAAAGAGTGATAACAATGCAGGTATACAGACAGACAATAACTTTGTATAATTTTAACGTTTACCCCCCCAGGTGGAATTGAAGAGTCGCATAGTGTGGGGGAGGTACCGATCTCCTCAATCTGTCAGTGGAGCAGGACATTGACAGCAGTCTGTCGCTGAAGCTGCTCCTCTGTCTGGAGATGATACTGTTTAGTGGATGCAGTGGATTCTCCATAATTGACAGGAGCCTGCTCAGTGCCCGTCGCTCTGCCACGGATGTCAAACTGTCTAGCTCCGTGCCTACAATAGAGCCTGCCTTCCTCATCAGTTTGTCTAGGTGTGAGGCGTCCCTCTTCTTAATGCTGCTTCCCCAGCACACCACTGCGTAGAAGAGGGCGCTCGCCACAACCGTCGGATAGAACATCTGCAGCATCTTATTGCAGATGTTGAAGGACGCCAGCCTTCTAAGGAAGTATAGTCAGCTCTGTCCTTTCTTACACAGAGCATCAGTATTGGCAGTCTAGTCCAATTTATCATCCAGCTGCACTCCCAGGTATTTATAGGTTTGCACCCTCTGCACACAGTCACCTCTGATGATCACGGGGTCCATGAGGGGCCTGGTCCTCCTAAAATCCACCACCAGCTCCTTGGTTTTGCTGGTGTTCAGTTGTAGGTGGTTTGAGTCGCACCATTTAACAAAGTCCTTGATTAAGTTCCTATACTCCTCTTCCTGCCCATTCCTGATGCAGCCCACGATAGCAGTGTCATCAGCGAACTTTTGCACGTGGTAGGACTCCAAGTTGTATTGGAAGTCCGATGTATATAGGCTGAACAGGACCGGAGGAAGTACAGTCCCCTGCGGCGCTCCTGTGTTGCTGAACACAATGTCAGACCTGCAGTTCCCGAGACGCACATACTGAGGTCTGTCTGTAAGATAGTCCACGATCCATGCCACCAGGTATGAATCTACTCCCATCTCTGTTAGTTTGTCCCTAAGGAGCATAGGTTGTATGGTGTTGAAGGCACTAGAGAAGTCTAGAAACATTTTTTTTACAGCACCACTGCCTCTGTCCAAGTAGGAGAGGGATCGGTGTAGCATGTAGATGATGGCATCCTCTGCTCCCACCTTCTCCTGGAATGTGAACTGCAGAGGGTCGAGGGCGTGGCGGACCTGTGGCCTTAGGTGGTGAAGCAGCGGCCGCTCCATGGTCTTCATCACATGTGACGTCAGAGCGACAGGCCGGAAGTCGTTCAGCTCACTAGGACGTGATATCTTTGGGATGGGGGTGATGCAAGATGTTTTCCAAAGTCTCGGGACTCTCCCCTGTTCCAGGCTCAAGTTGAAGATGCGCTCTAGAGGACTCCCCAGCTCCAACGCACACGCCTTCAGCAGTCGTGGTGATACTCCATCTGGACCCGCTGCTTTGCTGGCACAAAGTCTCCTCAGCTCTCTGTTCAGCTGTTGTAATTGTGGGTTGGGGGAACCTCTCTCCTATGCTGGTATCAGCAGAAGGATGGTTGGAGGGTGCAGTACTCTGAGGTGGGAGTGGGTTAGGGTGGTCAAACCTGTTAAAAAAGTTGTTCATCTGGTTTGCTCTCTCCACATCTCTCTCGATGGTGGCACCCTGCTTCGAGCTGCAGCCAGTGAAGATCTTCATCCCATCCCACACTTCCTTCATGCTGTAGTTCTGCAACTTCTGCTCCAGCTTTCTGCTCCTTCGCTGCCCTGAGCTGGACTCGGAGTTCCTTCTGCACGCGCTTGAGCTCATGCTGATCACTGCCTTTAAAAGCCCTTTTCTTCTGGTTCAAAAGGCCCTTGATGTCACTTGTAATTCATGGCTTGTTGTTAGCATAGCAGCGTACAGTTCTTACTGGAACTACAATGTCCATACAGAAGTTGATGTAGTCAGTAGTGCAGTCAACAACCTCCTCAATGTTCTTACTATGTGATCCCTGCAGGATATCCCAGTCTGTAGTTCCAAAACATTCTCTCAGAGCCTTCTCTGCCTCCGGGGTCCACTTCCTCAATGATCGTGTGGTTGTAGGTAGGACCCTCACTTTTGGTTTGTAGTGAGACTGAAGCAGAACCAGGTTATGATCTGCTTTCCCAAGCGCAGGCAATGGGGTGGCGCTGTATGCATCTTTAACGTTTGCATACAGTAGGTCAATAGTCCTATTTTCCCGATTTAAAGTTTAAACTGTCAGTTTCAACTGTAAGGAATGTAATCAGGAAATGGAAGGCCACAGGCACAGTTGCTGTTAAACCCAGGTCTGGCAGGCCAAGAAAAATACAGGAGTGGCATATGCACAGGATTGTGAGAATGGTTATAGACAACCCACAGATCACCTCCAAAGACCTGTAAAAACATCTTGCTGCAGATAGTGTATCTGTGCATCGTTCTACAATTCAGCACAATTTGCACAAAGAACTTCTGTATGGCAAGGCGATGAGAAGCCCTTTCTGCACTCACGCCACAAACAGAGTCGCTTATTGTAGGCAAATGCTCATTTAGAAACACCAGATTCATTTTGGAACAAAGTGCTTTGGACTGATGAGACAAAAATTGAGTTATTTGGTCGTAACAAAAAGCGCTTTCCATGGTGGAAGAAGAACACCGCATTCCAAGAAAAACACCTGCTACCTACTGTCAAATTTGGTGGAGGTTCCAACATGCTGTGGGGCTGTGTGGCTTGTTCATGGACTGTGGCCCTTGTTAAAGTCGAGGGTCAAATGAATTTAACCCAATATCAACAAATTCTTCAGGATAATGTTCAAGCATTAGTCACAAAGTTGAAGTTACGCAGGGGTTGGAAATTCCAACAAGACAATAACCCAAAACACAGTTCGAAATCTACAAAGGCATTCATGCAGAGGGAGAAGTACAATGTTCTGGAATGGCCGTCACAGTCCCCTGACTTGAATATCATCGAAAATCTATGGGATGATTTGAAGTAGGCTGTCCATGCTCGGCGGCCATCAAATTTATCTGAACTGGAGAGATTTTGTATGGAAGAATTGCCAAAAATACCTCTATCCAGAATCCAAACACTCATCAAAGGCTATAGGAGGCGTCTAGAGGCTGTTATATTTGCAAAAGAAGGCTCAACTAAGTATTGATGTAATATCTCTGTTGGAGTGCCAATGATCAACAATAATCCAAAGAATTAAGAGGGGTTCCCAGACTTTTTCATATGACTGCATATATCTAAACTGGTCTATCCGAATGGATTTATATATTTCCAAACCACTGTATATATATCTAAACCAGTGTATATGTATCTGAACCGGCATGTCTATATCCAAAGCAGTGTATATATATCTAAACCGATCTATCCGAATGGATTTATATATATCCGAACCAGTGTTTACATATTTAAACCAGTAGTTTTCAACCTTTTTCATCTCATGGCACACATAAACTAATAAGTAGAATTCTACGGCACACCAAAAAATATATTTTTTGCCGATCTGAAAAAAAAATAATTTTTTTGATTGACTTACAAAAAAGTAATGGAAATTATCGTCTTTGCTCCAAAGTGGCTTGTTAAAAAATCTTTTGGATATTGTTTATTTATGACAGTTTAAACAAAAAAGTAGTTCTCAAAATTATAAGGTGCCATACCTAACAAGAAGAGAAGGTGGTACAGGATTAGTGTCCCTTCCCTTTTCACTTTCTATTTTTTTTTTTTTTTTTTTTGTAAACTGCTTTGAGTAGTAAGAAAGGTGCTGTATAAATGTAAGGTAATATTATTGTTATTATATAGGTGTATGTGTGATCAAATTCAGCTGCTGTGTAATGGGGTATAAATAGGAACACTAGATGTGCTCGACAATAAGACGTGTTCACTGAAATAACTACATAGCACGGTACGCATGCAATACAAACATAATGCGTTTATTATTGAAGAAAAGGTTCATATAACTTGATTATATGAAATAATATTTAGTATACACATTTTTAACAAGTATAGACATGTAAACTGGTTAAAAGGCGCAAAATTATACATTGTCACACACGTGCGAGCATGGGGACATTGTGTAGACCAAGAAAAGGTAATTCTACGCCAGGCCAGGGGGTGGCGGGGTGCTCTAAAACTTCTCCTGTTATCTCTACAGACCAGCTGTGGGAAAACCTATCTGGTTCAGTGCTGATGATGCTGGTTCCAGCACCCAGAAGAATATCACTTCCGGTTCCGGCGCCCAGAAGAAAGTCACTTCCGGTGCACAGGCTGACGTCAGAAGGACATCACTTCCAGTTCCCCTACATCACTTCTGGTCTAATCCCTTAAAGCCACCATC
Source organism: Erpetoichthys calabaricus (assembly GCF_900747795.2). Lineage (NCBI taxonomy): Eukaryota > Metazoa > Chordata > Cladistia > Polypteriformes > Polypteridae > Erpetoichthys > Erpetoichthys calabaricus. Next base: position 125,997,535 of record NC_041399.2, read on the forward strand.
TTTTCCATCCCTCATCAGTTCTGTTTTGGACTCAGTATTGTGAACAACTTTGTGCTATTTAATAAACCATTTGCAGCCAGGAATATTATATGGGTGGCTGCCCCAAACCTTTTCAAGTGTGTTGAGTTTGTTCCTTTTTCACAGTGGCATAGTCGGCAGGATAATGACCTCCTGGAGAGAACGGAAGTCAAACTTAAACCTAGGCTCGACACACGCTATGAATCCACAACCAAAGAAATATCAGATGGGTAAGTACTGCTCCCAAGTTGCCGAGTGGGCATCAGTCGTGGCGTGTCGGGGAAAGCTTGAGTATGCTTCGACCCATCACCCTGTTAAAGGTCCGGGGTAAAGTAAAACCGGGACCCACAAGATTGAGCATGCATCAGGGAACGCACTGAGGACTTATTATGGGCTCCCGGGTTTGGGGACTGCCCATACATATCCCACAAAGGGCAAGCCCTTTAACGAAAGTAGGAGAACCTTTTAAACCTGCCAAGGCAACAAAGAAACAGGCAATGGCTTTATGGGCTAAGGTGGTTGGTTGGCTACAACCACATGAAAGGTCCAGCTATCAAATAGCGGAGCAGGTGGCCTGCGCTTTATTGCTCCGCAGCCTGCCTAAACAAATCACCCAGCCGACCTGGGGATATACGGACATTGTTTCACTTGCCAAGGCAATAGAACACCTCATGGCAGAAACCGGATTGTGAGTATCAAAATGGGACTTGTGTGAACCACGAGACTCCCTAATACAGAGTCTCGTGGCTACAATTCAAAGCGTATTCGAGTGGAACCTGAGGCGCGTCGGCAGGGTCCACGAAGCAACGAAGGGGTCTGCGGAATGGTATGGGGGGAGGCGTGGGGTGCGCTCATTAATCCTCTGGCCTGTTCGCATACGGGAGAAGTGCTAGTTAATGGAATTAAAGTTATATCCTTGTTTGATTCTGGCAGTATCATTTCAATTGTTGCTCACCGTTTGGTGTTACCATGACAGTGGCTCAAGACTAAGACCCGGGGATGTCCGGTATTATAAAACCGCCAACTGCTACATATGTCAGGATGGAGTAGTAAAGAAGTTGACGGTGGCGGTGATGCATAATCCTCCATTCCCAGTTATATTAGGCAGAGATTGGGCAGACGTTAATAGCGGCAACACAGTCACTTCTTCCCAGAGATCACTAGGTCTAGTCACAGACACTGAATCAGCGCTCTCAACTTCCTCCACGCCGTGTATACAGCCGGCTGAGTAGCGGAGATCAGCCTCAGGTGATGACGTGGTAACATCCGGGATGGCTCAGCTAGATACATCATCAACAAGCGCTGGGACGCTCCGGGAGAAAACCTCGCCCCTTGAGGTTGAATCTGATCCTCTCACACACCTGCAGTTTCAATTTAGGCAAACCCTGGCTTCACTTAAAAGGGAGCAGTGGAACGAAGAGTCCCTTAAATTTGCAAAGAATGCAGTCGTTCTGATAGATGGCCAATGCACCTTGCCACAGGGTTCTCACTTTGTGTTAAATAATGACCTGTTGTACTGGGTGGCAGAACATAAGGGGGAGGTGAGATCACTGTTGTTAACCCCACATATTTATCTGCAGCAAGTATGTGAATTGGCTCATGCCCATCTCTTAGGAGCCCATTTGGGGGCTGAGAAAACACTTGAACGAGTTAAGTTCAGATATTATTGGCCAGGAATAAACAAGGAGGTCTGACGATTCTGTACTTTGTGTCCAGAATGTTAGATTCATCAGATTCCTAGAAGGGACTGTGCTCCTCTTATTCCTCCGCTCCTTATTGATATCCCATTTGAAAGGGTCGGCATTGATCTCATAGGACCCCTTGAGTCCTCACTGCGTGGCCATAAATATATTTTGGTTATGGTAGATTATGCCTCTCGATTTTCAGAGGCTGTTCCCTTGCTCTCAGCAACCTCTAAAATAATTGCACGGGGAATTACTAGGGATATGTTCCCTCATGTAGGGATTCCAAAAGAGGTTCTAACAGACCAAGGAACTCCCTGCACTTCGGAAACATTAAGGGAAGTTGCTAAGTTACTACAAATTACACATCTTAAAACATTGATCTACCACCCATAAACAGATGGGCTGGTAGAACGATTTAAACAAACGCTTAAGCAGATTTTACGCAAGGTAGTTAGCGAGGATGGATGTAATTGGGATCAGTTACTCTCCCTTGTGTTATTTGCATATAGGGAAGTGCCATAGACCTCTATGGGCTATTCTCCTTTTGAACTTTTATATGGTAGACAACCCCAGGGTCTACTAGATATGCTAAAAGAAGGGTGGGAAGAAGAGGTTCTTCCCTCCTCCAATATATTAGAATATATTGCACAATTATGCGATAGATTGGCAAAAATTAGACCTGTACTAAAAGAACATTTGGAAAAAGCCCAAGCAGCACAGGCACAATATTACAATCAGAACACCACCCTTCAGGGATTTATCCCAAGGAATCGTGTGATGGTGCTTGTACCTACTTCCCATTCCAAATCATTGGCACATTGGCAAGGTCCTTAAGGAACGAAAAGGGCTTGTTGATTATTTGGTTAAACAACCAAATCGTCGACACAGCGATCGTATTTATCATGTAAATTTGCTGAAACCATGGAAGGATAGGGAGATTGAGCTTCCCACCGGTCAGCTATGCCCCTTTTCAAAGAAAATCAGACCCTTAATTTCGGACCTGATTTGACTTGGCAGCAGCGACAGGAGCTGGAAACAGCCATCTTGTCGTTCCCAGAAGTAGTAAATGAACAACCTGGTCGCACTGCACTAATCGAGCATGACATCATTACTGACCCAGGAGTGATTGTTCGAGAACTCCCATATCTGCTTCCCAAAGCAAAAAAGACTGAAATGGAGTTGGAAATTAGAGAGATGCTGGATCTGGGGGTAACTGAAGAGAGGTACAGCCCATGGTTCAGTCCAATCATCTTAGTTCCAAAATCTGATGGATTGTGGAAGTTCTGTAATGACTTCCAATGACTCAATCTGGTATCCAAATTTGCCTCTTCTCGAACGGTTAGGTAATGCTCAATATCTAACTATCCTTGATATGACTAAAGGGTACTGGCAAATTCCCTTAACGAGTTCCGCCAAAGAAAAAAACGCATTTAGTACACCCAGTGGACACTGACAATACACGGTCCTCCATTTGGTTTACATGGGGCACCAGTGACAATTCAACGTCTGGTGGACACACTGTTACGGCCCCACAATTCATATAGTGATGCCTACCGGCACCTGGAAGGATCATGTACGGAAGGTTACAGCTGTTCTCTTAACACAAGAGGGACTTCGGATCAATCCGAAGAAGTGTTTCTTCGGACTGAAAGAACCCAAATATTTAGGCTATCTGGTGGGAGGAGGTACAGTGATGCCGCAGTGGTCTAAAATTGATGCCATAATTAAATGGCCCCATCTGATAACTAAGAGGCAGATACAGGCTTTCCTGGGGTTAGTGAATTACTACCACCAATTTGTTCCTCGCTTCTCAGAGGGGGCTACACCCCTTACTGATTTAACAAAGAAAGGGGCTCCCCTTAAAGTGGTTTAGGATGACAAAACTGAAGCTGCATTTTGTCACTTAAAAATGGCCCTTACGTCAGCACCTGTGATGAAAACACGTAACTTTTCTTTTCCTTTAATCCACCAGACCGATGTATCGGACACAGGACTCAGTGCCACGTTGAACCAATGCATCGATGGTGCTGAACACCCTTTGATGTATCTGAGCAGGAAACTGCTAGATCGGGGTACCAGGTATGCAGCAGTGGAAAGGGAAGCCTTAGCGATTAAGTGGGCTGTGACACAATTGTGATACTACCTTTTGGGAAGAGAGTTTTCTCTGGTGATGGACCATGCTGCTTTACAGTGGATGGCTCTACATTGGTAGTCTAATCCTCTTGTCACTCGGTGGTTTCTAGAATTTCACCCTTACAGATTCAGAGTCACTTATCATCGAGGGGCTTTCTAAGCCAATGCCGATGCCCTCTCCTGTATCTACGACCTCTCGGTTCAGACTGCCTGACCTGATGGGTCTGGGCTAAGGAGGGGTGGTCCTGTCATACACGTGCGCTTAGGAGGCAGTTAACAAGCCCTGAGGTGAGTGATATAATACAAGATAAGGGGTTGATTTGGGGTACTGATGTCTCTCTCTCTCTGTCTCTAGAGAGCAAAAGAAGATAAACAATAAAAACACTCACTCACCGACAAAACTTTCAGTATCAGAAAATGGCTCCTTACAGACCACTACATCTGTGATGACATCACCTCCAGCTCCACAGGATGACATCACAAATGGTCCAACTTTGGTGACGTCACTCCCGGCCCACTGTGATGACATCACTTTCCAGTCCACCCATGATGTCACTTCCGGCTCATCGTGATGACACTACTTCCAGTCCACCCTTGATGACGTCACTTCCAACTTCCGTTAATGTCACTTCCAGTTTTTTCATCATTTCCTGCCAACTCATTTCCTGCAGCCATTTTGTATAAAAACGATCGTTCAACTTCTGTACTCTGTCATCTGTTTAGTTTTTCTTTCACCCAATGTTGACCCAATTTTGCTTCAATTACACATGGCAATTCCCCAACTCTTTTTTGTAGCTTCTGCGTGCTTTATTCTTATTATAAGACATACACACAAACATTCACTTTTTTAACTCACTGTGCTGTTGTTCTCGATAGCAGTGAAAACTGCAACCCTCAAAGTGTCCTATGGATTTCAATGATATAACGTGGGTACGCTAAGGTGTGATTGTTTCATTATTTTGTGCTTGCATACTGTCACATGCATGAGCTTTGCAGGCAGCTTAAGGGTTCTTGTAATGGTAGTTACCTGCCAAACCAGGGGTTGATGTTGTGTTCTAATGCCTTCTTTCTTCCTCCCACTACAGAACAGAAAATTGACGGCCATTCCACGGCTGACGTCACTTCTGTTTCTGCCCTTCTGGCCCCTCATCTATCTGCCTGCAATCCCTATGATCAGAAATTCTGTCATTTTCTGTCAGTTCTGTATCAGACTCCCATCTGAAAAGACGTAACTCTAATCTTATAATTTAACACATGCTTTGTCAGTACACACATAGCTTCTTGAGTCTGCATTCTTTAGGCATTTTCACACTTAACGATCCATTTGATTTGCACTGGATCAGAAAATGAAATTACCTTGTTTTAATTTCCAGTTAGTTCAGTTGCATTTCACACAGCAAACTTTCAAGCGAACCATAACATAACAATAAACACCCTGTTGGCATGACATGGATTTCTTTCATTGGGCAGAAACATTTTTTCCTAGGAAAAATCATCATGAAGGGTCAACAAGAGCTGTATTTGTGAGCCACAGCATTTACAATAATTATGTGGATTATGTGGATTGTTTACCAAACACAGCTCTGTGAACAGAATGCCTGTTATCTGATAACAAGAATAGTACATGAAAATTAAGCATACCTCACATGCCACAGAAGGGAAACATTTCATCTTGGTGACTCTACCAGAAGATGCCAAGCTCTGGTGAGTGTGTACAGTTATTTGACCGTTTTATTGCCATTTAGACAGTAGGTAAAACAGATCATTTCACTGTATAATGTTGCGTATTAATTCTTATATAGCTTACTATATGATTGCAATGACTATTTAATTTATCTCCATCACATGTTTAGTATCTTCAGATCTCTGAATAGTTACAGTATTAAAAAATATTCATTTATTATCCAAGTTATCCACGGTATCTAAGTTTATGTGCCTCCAGTGTTCGAATCATGCCAGAAGACTGGAAGGAAGATGCCCCAGCTGTGTGCATCTTTTTTGTGGTATAAGATATGGGGGTTTAAATGTTGGTCACACATAGTATTTGTTTCTTGCTACCTTAGTTTTTATTTTTTTTTGTGACAAATGCTATCAGATTGTAAGAGAGTGAGATAAAGAGGTTCAGTAGCTGAATCAGGTGCTAGAATTGATGTGATTGACTGGTACTTTGGATTTGTGTGTATGTGTATATTTATGTTTATGCTCCAATTGCTTAAATACCAGCGGTAATAGTGTAGCATGGCAGCTACTGTTTGCACAAATGTTTACCATAAAGCTTAGCATCTCCTGTAGTTAGATTGACCCTGTGTCAGATCACATTCGTACATCATGGGAACCACTTTAAGGTTCCCTTGCTACTAGTGGCAGAAAAAGATATGAACAGCAGCAAAGATTTTGGGGGAAGAGCTGAAGCAGCACTTATCTATTATATAGTGCCTTTGAAGTCTTTATTATGTAGTACCTTTCATGCTCTTGTGGTCTTCATCATAGAGTTAATGAACATCTTGGTATGTCTAATACCACACAAATCCAGGCCCAAATGTATTATACCCTTTCCATCATGCTGCGCAATCTGATGCCAGCTTTCCCATTTCTACTGTGCTCCAAACCTCAGTCCGTGACAGTTCCCTTATTCTTCCCATAACTTGCCCTATAGATGTGCAAAAGAACAGATGTACCTTCCACCCAAATTTTTTACTACACCTGTCTCTAAACTGTCCAATCCCCTGCCCAGTATCCCATTCTGCCAAAAGCTACACCATAAAGTCCGTACCCCCAGCTCCGTAATATTCCAATAACATGGACTTCCATCTGTCCTATAATACACCCATAGCATAAATCCAATTCAAATCTTATTCTGCCTTTGTTAAGAGAGTACCCAGTCCTTGGCCATTTTCACTCTATTCCATAAATCCACATCATGCAATCACTAGTCCTCTGATTTTTCTCTAGTTTTGCATCCCAGTTTATCATTTACCACACCCACAGAGTCACTCCCACCTTAATTTTAATCTACACTTGCTGTGAGTCCTATAAACATTTGCCAAGCTTACCTCACCTAGGCACAAATTCACATTGTAAGATCAAAAGACCCCCAACTCTTAAAACACAACTCATCTCCAACTGATCTTGTACCAAACCCAGAGGACAAGTCCAACCCAAATCTTATTGTGCCCTTACAATCAGGATAACTATATTTCATGGAACATAAATGTTGCCCTCTTTTTCTTTAGGCCTGAAAATTTCTCAATTACTTTTTGATAAAACTGAGTCATTTCTCTAAGCCTGACAAAAAAAAATAGCCTCATACTATTGTTTAGATCAGTGTTTCCCAACCTGTTTTTCTGTAGTGGAACACTTTTAGTAACCAAAATCATTCTAAGGCACACTACTATTTTATTAACCACAAACACATACATATCTCCATGGTCAACTGCCAGAAGGGACGGGGCTTCCAGAGAAGTTGGTAAAAAGGGAGCTTCAAGATCAGCATTCACGGACACAGTGCTTAATGAGCACTTTGGTGGCATCTCCAAGCTGCTTCACCTCTCTGCCCACCCCTCTCTGCCTCAAATGTCAACTTGTAAGCTATCTGTCCACCAGACCTATGAGGATCGCTACTCACCCCACACCCAGGGCAGATGGACTCCAGTAGCCAGCAGACATGTCTGAAGTGCTGTAACACGGCAATGGTGAAGCTGCTTTTATGCCAGCTTCTCCACATAGACCTATGCTCCTCAGACAGGTCTTGACCACCCGCAGAGCTTGTCACTCTCAGGTTCAGACCCAAGTGTGTTACAGTATTATTTCCACGGCACACCTAGGTAGCTCTCACAGCGTACCACTGTGCCACGGCACACTTTTTGAAAAACTGGTCGAGACGACTGCAGCTACGTTCATGCTACTTGCATTTCTCAGAAAGATGTTTTAGGTCTCGTACCCCATCATTGTTCACAACACTTTGGTACCGACACTTTGAAATAGCAAACAGAGAAAGCAAAAAAGGCATTACTTACTCCACATCCACTTAGCCAACTCCGTTTGTCAAAAGAAGAGTGGGGAAAAGTCTGTGTGTAAGCTCATCATCAATCAGTTATCTGATGCTGAATTCTTAAGTCAGGTCGGTCAAGCCCAAGTTCCTTTACCTTCTTTGTTGATGACTTTGAAACAAAGTTCATTCCTTTTTGTTTAACAATGTGGTTTAGATGGTAAATAATTTACTTTACCTCTTTTATGTGTATTTACGTCTTGTCATTATGCAGGATATTTTTTCATCATTTATAAAATAGTGCCAAACATCATTACAAGTGGTTCAGGAGCATTCCAGTCTAGAGTTAAAATACTAGAAAAATGTTTAGGTATGAATGGGCCTCTATTCCTGATTACTATCATTATCATTTAATGACCAATCACCAGGTAAAATTCATGAAAATTAAGTTTACTATTCCTCTAATCGTTTTTTTTTTTTTTTTTTAAGAAGAAATTCCAGAGCTGAGATTATTTGCTCTTCAAATGTGGTTACTGAAAGAATTTCAGGTGCTAGTTAGACAGTGTAATAAATTGCAGTGTTTGAGACTTTTAGTGCATTTTTGAGTCATGAGTTCCTGATTTCCTCATGTTTGCACACTTGTCCCTTCTTTTCTTTGTACTGAATGCCTTATATGCTACTCTCCTGCTTAAAGATAAACACAAATTGTGAATGGTTTAATAAAAATAATTTTTACAATGTTTGCTATGCTTTTCATTTTAACTTTAGGCTTTTTATATTTTTTGTCTTAACTTTCCTCATGAGGATAATATTAAAATATGCTATTACTTTCTCTTTTTGTGCTTTACTAAAACTCAAAAACTGATGAATACCAGAATTTCAATATACTGTATTTCTATACATTCTACGTTCATTTTTTATGTTAACTATCTTAAATATTGGTGAAATATTTTTCTTTATCTCATTTGATTGATGTTAACTCAGTGTATTTTATGTAAGTACATGCCTTTCAGAATAAGTTAGCATTGTGAAATGCAAAACATTAATTGTAATTTGGTTCTTTCCCGAACACTTCCTAGACCATCTAAAAACACAACTGGAGCCATCCAAGAAATTTTTCTAAATCTTTGATGGGCCACCATCAAGTTGTTGATAAAATGCAGTGGACTATTGTGAAGGCTCCTTTTCTTTCATCTGAACAATTTGTGGACAGAATGATTATGCAAAAGGGGAGTGTATAACACTGAGACCAGCTGACTCATTAGCATTTATAAATGACCTGGTTCTTTAAGGTATAGTAAAGTGTTAAGTGTTGGAAAAGGAAGCAATTGCTAATTTTGGGTTTAACTAAGCATAAAACAAAGTCACCTTCAAGTCATTTCAATTCAGATTATTGCCATTGTACCTTACAACAGTGGTTTTCAACTTAGTCCTGGAGACTCCATGTGGCTGCATTTTTTCATCAATCAAATTCTGCTTCAAAAGGACTACTTTCTTAATTCATTTTTTCCAGGTTATTGGAATGTAGCAACCAATCATGTATGTTACATGGAGAAAATTGAATACTTTCACTCTTATTTTTATCTTCATCATGATGATTTTTACTTCAAGTTCCAAGGTATTCTGATTATTTAAGCTATTATTTACTAATAAGCAGTTTATTAAGTTTGACACTGAAGTAGCTGTAGCCTTTCAGCATTCAATGATGTTTGTTTATTCCACTCATCATTAATTGGTACATTAATAGGTAAATGACAAATTATTGTTCAAGAGATGGGAAAACATAGCTGTGATTGGGATAAGGGACACATTCACTAGACTAGAGTGTTCCTGAATGGCTTGTATGGTTATTTGTTATCATTTTGACACTATTCATATTTAAGCATCTAGATGCTGTATTATATTTATATTAACACCCCATTATGTGTTTAAGCTGTAAATTGTTGCTGATGGAAAGTATTTATTCGACTGTTGAAAACAAATGTCTAGTCAAAGAATCAGTTTACATTGGTAACCAGGCAGATGGCTTTAGGTCACGTACAATGGCTTTATAGACAAAAATACACAAATTCAAGACTCATTATATGGTTTATTCAATTGCAGCTTTTTTATTTTTATGTTTACCACTGCCCCTGTAAACAATATGTTAACACATATGTCCTTTCCCAACTCAAGGAGCTGGTATTAGAAACTTGCTTCATTAAACAAGTAAACAAAGCTGAGGGGGTGACTTGTGATGTATTGAGCTGTGCTCTTGTTTCTAGAGCCAGTTCAGTTACAAAGAAAGCAAACTTTCAGTCAGAGAGAAGTCAGAGAAAGGCTAAAGATGCACAAGTCGCATATCTAAAATAACCCATATAAGAGATTGATTTTCTAATTAAAGCAGTTCTTCCCTGGGCCGGAGCTCTTGTGTCTTGCAGTCTGTTCATGGATCTTATGGGCTCACTCTTCTGCTGCTCAACAGCCCTGAAGACAACACTTTTGAATTTTTTTAATTCTAGTAAGACAGAAACGGAGCCTAATGTCTCTTGAAGTTTATTATATTTACCATTCATTTCTGAAATACTCTAATATTGTTTCTATAGGTTTTCTACAAAGTGTGATTAAGAGGACTAGTCTAAGTTTTATTTTGGCAACACTAAACATAATACAGGAGAAATTCCTGCCCTCTACAATGCTGAATATACTTCCTCTTCAGTACTGTAATCACCAAGAATAAAAGCACTAAAGAAGAAAAAGACATTCTGGACATACAATAATTACTCCACAACCCACAACATTGTGACAAGAAATGATCTCAGTCATATTTTCCCTGAAAAATGCTTCTTTGAAAATGATTGAAAAATACTTGAAAAATGCTGGAAAATGCTTCATAATCACCTGAAAAATACACAAACAATTGCCTAAAAACTTTGTAAAACACCATTGAAAATGTGAATTATACCAAACAAACACTGGAAGTTTACAACATTCAAGTGTGAATGGGATCTAAGGTACAAAGAGATGAAACAGTCTAGAAACAACCTGAAATTGCAACTAGTAAACTCTAAATTTCAAAAACAACAAATGATATTCCAAACTATAGTAAGGAAAAGAACAGGAAAATTTTATCAGCCACAGCTTCAAAAATGACAAACAAAGAATGCCATGCTTGGAAGTAAGGTGTATCCAAAATCTTGGACAACCAGGAAGTGCATAATAACACTGACCTTTATAGTATTGTAGTGATGACATCACGTGGTGTGCATTCCCACCTGTCCTCTATGGTAATGTGGTAGCAGCCACAAACGGAACTCCAGAAAATGGCAGTGTATAAATAACAAAACGCCATCACAGGAAGAATTTTAACAAAACTGAAAAAAATAGCCACACAGACAACACAAATAGGTTTGCCTTCATAAAAAGGAGAGTTAAGCTTTTAAAGCTTTGGTGAAAATACCTATATTTCTATATTTCATATATGTGAATTTCACAACACTACATTTCTTTTTAATCCAAAATAAGAAAATAAAAATAGACCAGTCATTTAATAGATTAAGTACAGATAAAATACCCCACTGTTTCTGAAAATGGTTGAAATAAAAAGCTGCCACCTTAGAATGAAAAGAGAAACACTGCCTTACGGTACAATATAAAGTAATTTGCTGGTCCCTCTGATGCTAAAACATAAAAAAAACAATAATACATTTCATAATACAACAAAACAACAGGTAAAAAATACTAAAAATAGAATAAAACATAAAACTGAACAACAACAAATTATATAGTAAGTCAAAATAATTAAAAATATCATCTAAAAATGGAATGTGTATCAGAAAAAGTACTAATTATATGGTACAGGTAATATTGCTAGAATATGACATTAAATCTGTAATTTAAACTGCCTTATGTAAACACTTGTACCACCATAGGGTGAGTCTTTGTCACAAATAAAGCAGACAGTTGTGTTAACCTGTGTGTAAAAACTGTCTGCAGGTCTTCTGGTGCAGCATCAACTTCTGAACAGCAAGGGGGGCCTTTTCATAAATGATATGTATTGTGTTTCCGCTTGTCAGTATGCTCTAAACAATCAACCATCAGTTTTCTATTTAATAATTGATGTTTTAGAAATAGACAGTGGCATTGGAAGGTGGGAGGATTCAGAGGTTTAAGCCCCTGATCTTTTAGTCTCATATATACACAAACAATTGCGGCAAGCTCCCCTGGTCTTCTCGCCCACTGCATAAAATTCATAATCTCATTATTCAATTATTTTCCAAGTCCTTACTTATTTATAATATTTTAATGGATTACTATGTTTTAACTAATATTACTACCTAGATGGGGAACTTATTTCAGTTCCTTTTCTCCTTTCTTAGGTTAATATTAATACTGATTTTATGCTAGCATTAGTCATTTTGTATTAACAAATATTTTCCAATTGCTAATTTTTGGATACTACTATTTGGTATACTTTCACAAATGTCAAGTTTAAGAAAATTGAACAACAATTAGTCACAGACTCTTCACCACTAATACACATCAGTCAAAGCCATTTTATTTCACTTGAATTGCAATTTTCTGTGTATGAAAGCTGTTGAACCACCACAAATGTATGTGTGTTCCGTTTTTAAGTCCAATGTGAAGTTCTTTTAGAAAGCACACATGTAGTCTGCTAACATATGTAATTGCATTCTGTTATAGCTATTACTTTTGAATATGATTAATTTTTACAAAATCTATTTAAAAAATAAAAATATGAGAAATAAGTGAAGCCATTCGGATTATAATTTTCAGCATTTTATTGTATTAAAATATACTTTTATTTATTAAATACTTTGTGATGGTACATGTTGTAAATAGTGTTTTGTAAAATAAAGAATAAGTGACCAATTGATGGCTTTGAAGGAGTAATATTGTGTGCATAAGTGCATAGAAGTAACACTGTTACATTTTTAAGATACAAGTCATTTATGTATTGTGTTGCAGTTTATCCCATGATTGTTCTCAAAAAACTACAGTGATCTCTTAAGTTAGCACCTTATGGTACACATTAAGGTTTTTTAAGATAACTTCTCGTAGAGCACAACCCAGACATTACTTTAGATAAGGATACATAATGACAGATTCAACAGCTTACAGCTTAATACAGTTTAAGCTTGTAGGATAACATACACATTTTAGCAGAGTAAAGAAAGGTTTTATGATAATGGTGCAATGACATAGGAGAAGATAGATCTTGACAACATTACATAAAAAGCAAATGTGTATAACTCACATTTCATATATCAGCATACTGAATTGACAACATTGTCATCATGATTTATGCAGAAAAGGTGGATCCAAAACTTGTTTGGAATAATTAAAACAGTATAGCTGATATTCTAACACTCTCAGTTTACTTTAGGCCATTTAATGTGGCAAAGAGTCACTCAGGTGTTATTTTAAGGAAGATCAAGATACTTTCCAAATTGTTAACTCCAGTATCATTCTTGTCTTTCTAACATGCTATAACAATATATATTTTACTAATTTACCATCACTAATTGATGCTCCAAAGTACAGGTGGGAAGACTGTAAAATATCATTATAGAATAGCTCTTTGGGATTCAACAAATGAATACTTTTAATGGAGTAAAACAGAATTTGAAAAAAAAAGTTTTTTAATGTTGCTCTTACTGTCACCACTTTGGCTCTGTTTACTTTAGGGCTGTCATGATACTGAAATTCACACTTTGAAAAGTATCCATATTTGGTAACTTCTTTGTTGGGGAGGGGTAAGTATGCAGAAAATATCAAAATTTCTCATTCAAAAAACACTAAAAAAAAATTTTAAAAAATAAAGATAACTAGATTCTCCTTTAGAAGTGCACGTATTCAAAGGCCTCTAAAATTGCTACACATTCAAAAGTCAATAAATAGTTGAAAAATTAATATTAATGAAAGCAGTATTTTTCCTGAGGTAGTGAACTTGTCAGCAGTGTGATGGCACCCTGCCCGTGGTTTGTTTTCTGCCTTGAGCTCTGTGTTGGCTGGGATTGGCTCCAGCAGACCCCCGTGACCCTGTAGTTAGGATATAGCGGGTTGGATAATGCATGGATGGATGGATGGATAGTGAACTTGTTCAAAAGCTTTTTATCTTGCAATGGATTTACAAAGCAGTAAAATCCAAGTTGCCAAAGTAGAGCAGGGCTTGCCAAATATTTTTCTTGAATAACATGTAAATCACTTGTAAACCAAGTCTGTTTTTACATCTAGTTAATTTGGTTCATTTCTTTTGTATTTTGGAGCACCTTCCCTCATAGCTGAGGTTTACTTAAGTAGATGTGAACATGCCTATCACACTCTGTTGGCTAAAACAAGCAGATCAAGACCCTTAGGAAAGGGTGGTCTTGGTGTGGTAGCAGGCAGTGGTGGTATGTAATGAGGGGGGCCACCCCCCACCCAAATATTTTAAAAACTGTACTTAAATTAATTATGTATTGTGAAATAGTCATGAAATATATTTATTTGCATTATGTGCCTGGTGTCAGCACATGTCAACATCCATTAAAAATTGGTTCCGACTTGTATTTGTTAAATTTTTGTGTAATTTCCTATACATTCTGAGTGAAGGACACCAGCCATATGTAAGTGTGTAAGTCCTTGATCTTTTGGAAAGCAGGTAACCTGAGGCTGTCCTTTAATTGCTTGCTTTCAGATTTTTCCAGGGACGCATCTCTATCTCCTGGCAATGAATTGGTATTGTTTTAGGTTTTTTTAATCTAATATGATTGGACAATCGTCAACACACTATTTTGTGTTGAACTTAATGGTTCACAGTACACACCTGCTATTAACATAACTATAGACGAGCAAGAGCGACTTTATTGAGATGGCAACTTCAAATGGAACTTCAGAAATCAAAGTAGGTTTGGCTATTTCTTTAATGAAACACAACTTCACAAAATTGTTCACTTGAAGAAAAAAAGAAGATTTTATGAGACTTACGAATTCAACAGATGGCAAGTGATCAAGGATGTACTTACACACAGACTTTTTCCCGCTCTTGTTATGACAAATGGAGTTGGTTTACTGGATGTAGTGTAAGTAATGCTTTTTTGTCTCTTCCTGTTTTCTATTTGCAAAGTGTCAGTTCCGAAGCGTTGTGGACAACAACGAGAGTATGAAACCTAAAACATCTTTCTGAAAATTGCAAGTAGTATAAAAGAAGCCACAATCATCTAGACCAGTTTTTCAACAAGTGTACCATGGCACAGTGGTGAATTGTGAGAGCTACCCAGGTGTGCCGTGCAAATAATAGTGTAGCACACTTGGGTCTCAACCAGAGAGGGACAAACTTCGCAGGTGGCAGAGACCTGTCTGAGGAGGATAGGTCTACCTGGAGAAGCTGGCATAAACGTATCTCTACCATCGCCATGTTAGAGCACTTCCAACGTGTTTGCTGGCTACTAAAGTTCATCTGCCTTGGGTATGTGGTCACCAGGGAGCCTCACAGGGATGGTGACTAGCAGGCATACAATTTTCCTCTAAGGCAGAGACGGAAAATTAAAGGGGGGAAGTGGCTTGGAGATGCCACCAAAGTTCTCACTAAGTGCCATATCTGCAAACACTGATCTCAGAACTCCTTTTACTGGCTTCTCCAGTAGTGACACTTCTTCAGGCAATTGTGCACTGAGATATATATGTTTTTGAGGTTATTAAAATGTGCCTTGGATGATTTTGGTAACAGAAAGTGTTCCACTACAGAAAAAAGGATGGGAAACACTAATCTAGACAATAGTATAAGGCTAATTTTTTGACAGGCATAGTTAAATGATTCAGTTTAATCAGAAAGTAAATGAAAAATGTTCAGGCTTAAAAGAAAACAGGTATCTTGATCATAAAGACATAATAACATTTAGGTTGGACTTGTCCTGTGAGGGTAGTACAAGACCGGTTGGGGGGTGAGTTATGTTATAAGATGTGGAAGTGTTCAGATCTTACAATGAGAATTTGTGCCCAGGTGAGGTAAGCTTGGCAAACATGTATAGGACTAGTAGCAAATGTAGGTGTGGTAAATGATAAACTGGGATGCAAAACTTGGAGGACTACTGATTGTATAATGTGTATGGTGGAAAGGGTATAATACATGTTAGCCTGGATTTGGGCCCAGTATTGGACAGGCCAAGATATTCATTGAGACTACGATGAGGACTACATGAGATAGATAGCTAGATATGAAAGGCACTATATAATAAATAGATGTGAAAGGTACTATATAATAGATCAGTGCTGCTTCAGTTTTTCCCCTCAAATACAGAGCCCCCGCCCAGATTTTTTTTCACATGTTGCCACTGGAATGCACACAACACATTATGTCATTGCTAGTTATTCTATATACTAAGTACTGAATATTCTGCAGTTAGCTGCACTGCAACAAAATGAGTCCCAAAATGTTCTGATTACAAATTCTGCAGTGAGGATCTATTTAAATAATACATTGCTGAGCAATAGTTGTTTTTCATAATCAAATAATGACAGGTAAACAAAAGTATAAATAAATAAACTGCTAGAGTAGTTTCTGTAATACAAAGGGTAATGGAATGAGAAAATTAAGATTGCAAAATCAGAACATATGAACATACACTAAGAACAGTTTAGACAAAAACAAGCTACAATTCAATATAGATATTCTATATGTCTAAAATTCTCAAAAGTTAGGTCAAGATTGATGCCCCCCCCCCCCCCCCCCATGTTTAATCTAAATTATTGCTAAACACAAATCAAGTTTAGTTGCTTGTACATAATACAAAGAAATTCTCATTTGCATGTCTCCTCAGAACAGTTGACAAAAATATACTTCAAAAATAAATATGTGAACATACTCATAAATATGCTGAACTGGTTAGCAATCTTATGACTTGTGAGTAGAAACCAGGGCTGTGAGTTGGAGTCGGAGTCGAGGAGTCGGAGACAATTCTGGGTACCTGGAGTCGGAGTCGGCAAAAATGTACCAACTCCGACTCCTAATAAATTAAAATAGTAATGAAAAAAAATACTGCAAGTTCAAATGTCCCATTTCACAAACAGTAGTCATAATTAAGTACTTCTCTGATGTAAGAACAAAGCCCAGTGCATAGTTGTGTTACTGCTAGTGTGAAGTTCAGCTGAGCTATTATACAACCAGACATTCACATACTGTATTGTATCTGGATTATGGTACATTACAAAAAGTGTTTTCATTTTATATCAGATATAATGTGTTTAACAAGTTCATTTGAGTGTAAACAAGTGTAATGATGTAGGTGTTAGGTGTGTGCTGTGGCCTGATGTGTGTTCAGGGGTTCTGTCTGCACTCTCCACATATGCTCCCACCCAGGGCTGAACTTTAGCATAACTTTGCACACCACCTGTTGTAGAAGATTTTGAAATTAGAAAGGAACAAATTCTATGTATTGTGACAGATAATACTTCTAATATGTTAAGCACAATTGAGAAAATGAATAAAGTAGATGAAGAAAGTGACAAACAGATATTAGAGGAAGACAGTTCTGCAAGTATTTGAGAAAGTGAAATCGAAGAGAATAGTGAAATTTTGGATAACATTGCTGAAGATGCATCTAAGCTTACTACTACTCAATATATGCATTGTGCTGTTCATACTCTGCAACTTGCAATAAGAGATGGATTGAAAGATCGTCATACAGCTACTCTAATTGGCAAATTGAGGCAAGCAACTGTTGCAGCCAGGACTCCTAAAACAGATGCCATTTTCAAAAGATGTGCAGGAAAAGAAGCCATTTTGGATCAAACAACACGCTGGGGAAGCACTTATTTGATGGTAAAATATTTGCTTTAACTAAAAGACTTTCTTGAAGAACTAAACAATGAAAATGTTTTATTAACTGAAAGCCAGTGGGCACAAGTATAAGAACTGGAAAGTCTACTTTTTTATGCCTTTACTGTTACCAAGAGATTGCAATATGAAGATTTAACACCTGGTAAATTTTTCTTGGAATGAAAGAGCTTGATATATTGCCTGAACAAAAGTGGAGGGTAATAGCTGATGGCATTGTATCTTCAATGAAGAAAAGAGAGAGTCTCTTACTGAATAATCAAATCTTGTTAGTTGCTATTTATGTTGATCCAATGAACTGAATTTTGTTGAGCAGTGACCAGATTGCTAATGGAAAAAAGGCACTCTATAATGTAGCAGTTCACATGAAGGGACTACTTCGACCTGAAACACTACCACTGGATGAAGCTATAAGCACTGGTAACTTAGGATCATCCACTTCAAATGAAGAATTAGACTTTGATTCCTACTTGGACAAAATGGAAGTTTCAAAAGCAAACTGACATCACCTATGCGTGAAAGATAAACGACCAGTAAATGTCAAAATAAAGAGATTCCAGCTTCCAGTTTTTTAAAGAATTAAAAGAAGTTGAAAAGTATGATCACTCATCGAAACTGACTGTAGAAGAAGCCATCCTTGTTGATCCAGAGATTATTAGTGATGTGGCTACAACTGTAACAGCAATGCCACACACCCAAGTCAGTGTTAGAAGACTATTTTCAGCTCTAAAAATAATCAAGTCAGATTTAAGAGCTTCTATGAAAGAGGATCTGGCAGAAGCACTTCTCTTTCTTAGAACATTGCATTGAGTTAATTTTGGATTGCATTTTACAGCTGTTCTACTCTACAACTGTATACCAAGTTTAATATATGAACTGTTTTTGTTCATGTAACTACCGAAGAATGTGTTTTATATTTTTTGAACTGGTAAGGTTTCTGTTCCTGATTTTTATTTATGCTACTACTTTATAGCCACTTGATAAAAACAATAAATAAAACCTTATTGTTTTCATTTTTTTTGTTTTTAGTTTAACTGACCAATATGGTAGAAAGTCATCTTCCTAGCTAGTAGTTATGTGGTTAAATGACGTGTATGTTGTCTTCCTTCAATCAACATGGAAAATACATTAGCATATTAAATACAGAGGAGTCGGAGTTGGGGAGTCGGAGTCAGAAGTACCAGAAACTAAGGAGTCGGAGTCGAAGAATTTATCTACCGACTCCACAGCCCTGGTAGAAACTATCCTTGAATCTACTGGTGAGAGCACCAATGGCCGTTGTTGGCACCAAGGGGCACTCCAGCTCTAGCAGGCTCAGACACAAGTATAAAAGGCAAAAAGTCTTTTATTGTGGGAAACTGTTCCCCAAGCATTTCCTACCACAAGTACAATTAAGCACAAGGACAATATATCACAACTGTTTTGTCTTTTTTTCTCTTTGTCACTGCCTTTTCCACTTCTACACACAAGCATTGTCCTCCTCCTCCTCCCGAATCTGGTTCATTGATGTGAGGCAGGCAGCTTCTGTTATCTAATCCATTATGTGTGATATGATACTGCAGCTCTGAAGCACTTCCGGGTGAGGTTGGAGCCCTACAGAGTAGGGACTCCCAAATCCCACAGCTCTCCCTGGCATCCCCAATGGGACCAAACAAGGCTGTCCCATGGGACTATAATACCCAACACTCTTTGTTGGCAACAATGAATTGGATCTGAGCCTGGTCTCACTGCCATCTAGAGTTCTGAGAGAGACAATGCCCTGTGTAAGTTGTCTCCCCTTGTCCTTCCACCCTCAAGGGTGTCCTGGTTGGACAGGAACAGGAACAGGAACAATTTTCCACAAAGTAAGAGTAAGAAAAGTGGCTGCACAGGATGGTTGAGATCTTTTATTATCCTGTTTGTCTTCCTAAGGCAGTGAATGTCCATCTCCTAAACATAAAGTATGGCACCTTGGTGCCTGTGATATTCTGTCCCATCTTCAACACCGTCATCACTGCTTTACAATCTTTATCTGAGCAAGTGCTATACTAGGATGTGCCAGTGATGATGGTTTTACTGTGTACCTTTAGAAGCTTGTGGGAATAGATGAAGAAATGAAAGCTGACCTCAGATATCTAAGGAAGTATTGATGTTGGTAAACCATTTTGACAAGAGATGGAATGTGTTGTGCCACTTCAGATCGTCAGTTACAGGAGAGCTATGAAATTTAAAGCTGCTCAACCTTTTCAGTATCATCTCCTGTGATGCAGTCTCAGTGTGGCCTGCCTTCTTTTGTGAATTTCCCATTGGGATTAATAAAGTATCTATCTATCTATCTATCTATCTATCTATCTATCTATCTATCTATCTATCTATCTATCTATCTATCTATCTATCTATCTATCTATCTATCTATCTATCTATCTATCTATCTATCTATCTATCTATCTATCTAGATACTTTATTAATCCCAAGGGGAAATTCACATACTCCAGCAGCAGCATACTGATACAAAAAACAATATTAAATTAAAGAGTAATAAAAATGCAGGTAAAAACAGATGTTAACGTTTACCTCCCCCGGGTGGAATTGAAGAGTCGCATAGTTTGGGGGAGGAACGATCTCCTCAGTCTGTCAGTGGAGCAGGACAGTGACAGCAGTCTGTTGCTGAAGCTGCTCCTCTGTCTGGAGATGTCACTGTTTAGTGGATGCAGTGGATTCTCCATAATTGATAGGAGCCTGCTGAGCGCCCATCGCTCTGCCACGGATGTCAAACTGTCCAGCTCCATGCCTACAATAGAGCCTGCTTTCCTCACCAGATTGTCCAGGCGTGAGGCGTCCTTCTTACACCACCGCGTAGAAGAGGGCACTCGCCACAACCATCTGATAGAACATCTGTAGCATCTTATTGCAGATGTTGAAGGACGCCAGTCTTCTAAGGAAGTATAGCCGGCTCTGTCTTCTCTTGCACAGAGAATCAGAATTGGCAGTCCAGTCCAATTTATCATCCAGCTGCACTCCCAGGTATTTATAGGTCTGTACCCTCTGCACACAGTCACCTCTGATAATCACGGGGTCCAGGAGCGGCCTGGGTCTCCTAAAATCCACCACCAGCTCCTTGGTTTTGCTGGTGTTCAGGTGTGGGTGGTTTGAGTCGCACCATTTAACAAAGTCCTTGATGAGGTTCCTATACTCCTCCTCCTGCCCACTCCTGATGCAGCCCACGATAGCAGTGTGTCAGAGGGGGACACTTTTACATTTTTGTTGTGCACTGGGTGGTTCCATTAGGCACCCACTGTTGGGACTGGGGGGTGAGAAGTTAAAAGGCTGTCTGTACTTTTTAATGTTTGGTAACCATACATTTTGTTAACTTGTGTTTTTATTAATTGTTAAACCCAGGCAATTTAGATGTGCCATTGATTAAACTGTTTCTCCAGGACTGACAACAGCAGGGGCTGAAGTAAATATAAACTCCTGGCCAGCAGAAGGCAGGGGGGAGAGTCCACAGGAAACGCTGCCAAGACACTCAGACAGGGCACAGGGGCTCGCAGGCAGACAAGGGTACCTGGCTGGCACGACGTGAGGCACAAGGACGGCAACATTTACTTCCAGGGAGGAAGAGACAGCTCCACAAGGAGACGCCAGTTGTGGGTCCAGCGAAAGAGGGAAGCCGCATGAGAGGACCAAGCGAAGCTGACAGACGAGGAATGAGGCGTGCCTAGGTCCCAGCCACACAAGGAGCCCAGAGTGGAAGAAAAAGGAACAACGAAGAGACGCTGACAGGGAGTCAACAATTTGACACAACTTCTGCCGGGGAACAGAGTGCATCCATGAACAATTAAGTGTTGGGGTAATACAGTGCCCAAACTGGACTCTGCACCACTAAAGGTTGTATCCTCCAATTCTTGTTTTTACGGACTTTTAGAGTGTGGACTGTGTATTTTCCTTTTAAAAAAAGGAAATTAATTCCTGATATGTTTAGGTTCTATTATGTTCGTTTATCTTTTTAATGTACCTTATATTGTCTTGTACAATAGAACTTACTGTTGCCTTTTTCTGAAATTATTGTTGTGTCTTTCATTGTGTGTTTACTCACCGCCCAATTTAAAGAAACCTGTGTGCTATTATTGGTAAATTTCAGGAAATCCCAGTCTCTTAATAAAACTGGGTGGCGTAGTCGGATATTTTAATGGTGTCTAAGTTAGATTACCTATAAGTGTGACCAGACACCTGTGACAAGTGTCATCAGCGAACTTTTGCACGTGGCAGACTCCGAGTTGTATTGGAAGTCCGATGTATATAGGCTGAACAGGAACGGAGAAAGTACAGTCCCCTGTGGCGTTCCTGTGTTGCTGACCACAATGTCAGACCTGCAGTTCCCGAGACGCACATACTGAGGTCTGTTTCTAAGATAGTCCACGATCCATGCCACTAGGTATGAATCTACTCCCATCTCTGTCAGCTTGTCCCTAAGGAGCAGAGGTTGGATGGTGTTGAAGGCGCTAGAGAAGTCCAGAAACATAATTCTTACAGCACCACTGCCTCTGTCCAAGTGGGAGAGGGATCGGTGTAGCATGTAGATGATGGCATCCTCCGCTCCCACCTTCTCCTGGTATGCGAACTGCAGAGGGTCGAGGGTGTGGCGGACCTGTGGCCTCAGGTGGTGAAGCAGTAGCTGCTCCATGGTCTTCATCACATGTGACGTCAGAGTGACAGGCCGGAAGTCATTCAGCTCACTAGGACGTGATACCTTTGGGATGGGGGTGATACAAGATGTTCTCCAAAACCTTGGGACTCTCCCCTGTTCCAGGCTCAGGTAGAAGATGCGCTGTAGAGGACTCCCCAGCTCCAGCGCACAGACCTTCAGCAGTTTTGCGATACTACATCTGGACACGCTGCTTTACTGGCACGAAGTCTCCGCAGCTCTCAGCTCACCTGCGCTGTTGTAATTGTGGGTGGGGATGTCTATCCTATGCTGGTATTAGCAGAAGGATGGGTGGAGGGTGTAGTATTCCGAGGTGAGAGTGGGTTAGGGTGGTCAAACCTGTTAAAGAAGTTGTTCATTTGGTTTGCTCTCTTCACGTCTCTCTCGATGGTGGCACCCCGCTTTGAGCTACAGCCAGTGATGATCTTCATCCCATCCCACACTTCCTTCATGCTGTTATTCTGCAACTTCTGCTCCAGCTTTCTCGTGTACTGCTCCTTCACCGCCCTGAGCTGGACTCTGAGTTCCTTCTGCACACGCTTGAGCTCATGCTAATCACCGCCTTTAAAAGCCCTTTTCTTCTGGTTCAAAAGGCCCTTAATGTCACTTGTAATCCATGGCTTGTTGTTAGCATAGCATATCATGTAGTTCTTACTGGAACTACAATGTCCATACAGTTGTTGATGTAGTCAGTAGTGCAGTCAACAACCTCCTCAATGTTCTCACTATGTGATCCCTGCAGGATATTCCAATCCGTAGTTCCAAAGCAGTCCCTCAGAGCCTGCTCTGCCTCAGGGGACCACTTCCTGAATGAGCATGTGGTTGTAGGTAGCTCCCTTACTCTTGGTTTGTAGTAAGGCTGAAGCAGAACCAGGTTATGATCTGCGTTCCCAAGCGCAGGCAGCGGGGTGGT
This sequence comes from Erpetoichthys calabaricus, assembly GCF_900747795.2. NCBI lineage: Eukaryota > Metazoa > Chordata > Cladistia > Polypteriformes > Polypteridae > Erpetoichthys > Erpetoichthys calabaricus. Next base: position 126,020,773 of record NC_041399.2, read on the forward strand.
GCTGTATGCATCTTTAACGTTTGCATACAGTAAGTCAATAGTCTTATTTCCCCAGGTGTTACAGTCCACATACTGGGAGAAGGCAGGTAATGTTTTGTCCAGCGTCACATGGTTAAAATCTCTAGCAATTAGGAAAAGCACCTCAGGATGCTGCATTTGTAACTTAGCAACAGCAGAATGGATGATGTCACCCGCTATCTCCACGTCCGCCCGAGGAGGGATGTGAACAATAACAACAATGACGTGTCCAAACTCTCTGGACAAGTAATAGGGACGCAAACTCACGGCCAACAGTTCAATGTCCTTGCAGCAAGTGGAGATTTTGACGTTTACATGTCCAGAGTTACACTACCTAGTATTGACATAGAGAGCTAGACCTCCTTCTTTGTGCTTCCCACAGGTACTTGCGTCTCTGTTCGCTCTAACTGTGCTAAACCCGGGTAGCTCCATGTTAGCATCTGGGATGGTGGTAGTTAGCCACGTTTCGCAAAAGCACAACAAACTGCACTCTCTGTAGGTTCTGACATTTTTCACCAGCGCAGCCAGTTCGTCGATCTTATTTGATATTGAGTTCACATTTCCCAGGATCACAGAAGGCACCGAAGGCTTAAAACACCACTTTCTCGCAAGCCGCTTCATTTTTAGCTTAGTGCCGGCTCTGCTGCCACGATACCGCCTTCTTATCTCATCGGGTAAATAGGGAACCACACCGACACTGGCATTTGTTCTCAGCGCTTGAAGTTGACTACTTGAATAGACGTGTCTCGGCGTGTAAACATCCTTGTCCACGTTGTAAAAGTAAAAAGTGTCCAGGGAACGAATCCACATAAAAGAAAGTGATAGGAGTGATCAATAAAAAATAATAAAAAAAGAGAGAAATAAAAGGTAGAAAAATAAAGTCATACATGGAGCTGCTGAAAAGGCTGCCACTCTTGGCGGTGCCTGAGTCATACTAGACAGGGTACCAGGTTCATTGCAAGGCCCATTCTTGCACACACCAAGTTTAGGACCAATTTATGGTCATTAATTAACCTAACCTGTGCAATGTAGGTGATGTGGTTGAGAAAACTACATACCCAGAGGAAAATCCACACAAACATGGAAGGATATGGAAATGGTACAAGGTAAATTACCAAGCACAAGATTCAAACCCAACAAGATGCTGTGAAGCACGAGTGTTAAAAGCATTCTCATACTTTTATGCACCATGTCTAAGGTGGCTCTTTCAAGGTGTTCTGCTTTTTATCCCACAATTTATTAGGCAGGAATTTAGAAGTGAAAATCTTTGACACAAAACAAGAAATGCTTTTAAAAGCCAAATATTTTAATTTTTTAACCACTGATGTAGAAAGATCAATGATTGAGGATTCCATGACATACTGAAATTGTATTTTAGAAACACAACAAATCCTAATGTGCAGCATTTAAAATGCAAGCTTTACTTTGAGAACATGACAAACATTGTTTCACTTTTATACAAACTGCTGTGTATACTTTCTGTCAGTCTGCACCTCTCAAACATCCAACATGACAATGTGATGTTTTACTGTTTGTGACTTCACTATTGTATTTGGCTGGTACTTTGCTTATTGCTGTCCATGTTTGTTTTCATCACCTAAACTCAACCTTGCAGTCTTCCTTTTTCAAATTCCACCATTTGATCCTTGGCTCTGCCCTCACTCTCTTCCTCTTCTTGATCGCTAACATCATCCTACAAACCACCATCCTATGCTGCTTAACTACACTTTCCCCTGCCACCACTTTCCAGTCTTCAATCTCCTTCAGATCAACTCTTCTGCATAGGATGTAATCTACCTCATGTGCATCTTCCTCCACTCTTGTACATAACCCTATGTTCCTCACTCTTCTTAAAATACATATTCACCACAGCCATGACCATCCTTTTGGCAAAATCCACTATCCTCTGACCTTCTTCATTCCTCTCCCTGACACCATACCTACCCATCACCTCCTCATCTCCTCTGTTCCCTTCACCAACATGTCCATTGAAATCCACTCCAATCACCACTTTCTGTCCCTTGGGTACACTGTTCATCACTTCATCCAACTCACTCCAAATAATATCTAGGGCTTCTATCTTATTATCAAATAATATCTTAATGTTCTATACGACTTGAAATTAGAAAAAAAATAAAATTCTCATTTAGAGGATCTGTTCAAAACTTTTTGAAAATATGGCAGGATTTAATCAATAACATTTTAGAATAACTTTCCATTTCGGGGAAAAGGATACCCTTCTTTTCTTGCTTTATAGCTTCAGTTGCTGGCTTCTTTCTCTATCTCTTGGATGAGGATCAAATTATGCTTTGATCTGTAAAATTTGACTTGACTGTATGGAACGTTATCTGTTTCTAATTAAAATCAATAAAATATATTTTAAAAAAAGAGATTAACTTAAATGTAATTTTCTCCTAACAGCAGAATGGGCAGAGATCACAGGTGTGATCCTTTATCTAGAAAGGTGGTCCTGTAGTGCTCTGTGTAAAGCAAAGGGCGTGACAAAGCATACAAGGTATTAATCAGTACTTTAAATTGTGGCCAAGGAGTTCTTTACTCTGGAGGGCAAACTCCTAAGGTAGTCAAAATAGGACTGTTCCAGCAATATTTTTTCCGCTTTAACATTTATTTGCGTGGCTCATCACATAATCCAAACCTAAAAGCCTTATAGCAATGGAAAAGGTGCATGGTGGCATACTGAAAACACTGGTCATTTTATTCTGACCTCAGTATAATAGATAATTTTGGTGTATACTGGATGATGAAACAGCCTATTTTGGATTGCACTGGGCCTCAACAAAGTAGCCTAAATAAAAGCATGTCCTACAAAAAATATGCCAGTGTACCATATCTGGCAGTTTTACTCTTGTAAAAATTAAAAATGTATGAAAAAGAACTTTATCTTTTCAATTTGGGACATTAGGACCTTCAAGAGCTTAAGACCTAAGAGAAGAAAGATAATGTACATTGTGAGAGTAAGCACAATAAATATTTGACATCTCTGTTCTGCATTTATTTATGAGTCCAAATGTTTTTTTCAAAGGGAAAAGCAAAAGAGAAACATCACATATTAATTTAACTACCTGACCTCTCAAAATGTATACAGTAAATGAATGACTGATTAGACTTTCTTTCCCTCTCATGTCAGTTACCGGTGCTTGCACATTCACCATGGAATGAAACAATGTAAAAGGTTTCTATATTGATCTACAATGCAATTTAAATGTTACACCACTGGACCCATCTTACTAGGGGACTTCAACTTGAAGATCAGTAATGAGTTTAAGAACTGGATCTGTGTACTTAGATAACATGGTTGCACAAAAGTCTGTGCATGCTGTCTGTTGCGTCATCATGCTCACGGTTATGAATGAGCATGAGCACGTGTTAGTTCTGTATCTGATATGCAGAAACGCTGTACTTTCAGTTGTCTGCATTCTGCCGCATTTGTTCAATTGTTTGTCGACTTTGTGTGTGTCTGTTTATTGTAAGTTATACGCTTTGCTGTTAATTTTATTACAAATATAACAATTTTTCTGCAAGTAATGATAAAGCTCTTAACGATGTTTTACTAACTTGTTCAGGCAATGCTTTATGTCAAAGTTAGTTCAGTTTAATGTTTAAAACTGTATAAAGTACATTCAGAAATTTTATTTCTTTATTAATATATAAGAGCTTCTAGAAAGCAGACTTGGTAATCGCTATTAAATCAGTGACTTATTCATGTCTGTACAGTGCTAACGCATTTGGTAACTTCTATTCAATGCCTTTGCCAACAACGGAACTTCATAGGGCTCTGTTAATTTCTGCTGCCATCTACTGACCCTTTTGGGTATTACCTGTTTTTAGCCAGATGTGTGTTTTTACTTTTGTGACAGTTATTTAACGTTACTGTATTTGTTTTGTTTCAGAAACCACACACATTTATCTGCAAACAAATATTTAGCTTTACAAAACTACTGCAATGAATTCTTCCTTTGCAATGTTAAGCAGTTAATTGAGTCATTCTACTTTAATTCTGGTTTACTTCATCCTCCTTACTGGAGATTAGGATTTGGTGCCACATATACACCAGTTTGACACATGTACTGTTTAACAGTACTTTTGTTGAGTTATAGTGCTAAAGATGACCTGAGTAAATTTAGTACACTCTACAAACAAACAAACAAACAAATATAAAACAACATGGGTGAATTCAAGATCTAAACACTGGCGCCTTATGGATTTCCCCACTTGTATCAGGGATTTCAAAAGTACTAAGGCCATATGTAGAGTATTGGACTGAACATTGACCAGTCTGGTTAATCCTCATGATACACATTGTCCCTGTGTATTACAAGAAATCCAAAATTATCAAACATTTGTTTAATACTGAAAAGCTGAAGCATGCTGATCTTTATCAATAACTCACAGTCAACCTCAAAGACAAACTGAAATTATTTGTGTAAGAATATGTGTTAACCTTAATGACACTCTAGGGCTTCTACATAAAGGGATATTTACATCAAGGAGTTAATAGAATAAAGACAGTTCCTGTATTTATTAAACAGTTTGTGATGTGAAGTTATTACATTGTACCAGAAGTGGGACAAAGCAATAAAAGTAGAAAGGAAGAACAATGTGGATGTTATTAAACTGCTGGAAAATCTGAATTTAATGGGTGATGTGGACAGCGCATGAAGAATTTTTAAACAGACGTTTTTACTGTATCTGAAAGTGGTTGCCACCAGCAACAAAAGCAGTGAGCAGAAAGTTGCCTTGTTATTGACTGTAGCTGGATTTCAGGCAATAGAAACTATAATATATTTGAATTCCAGAATGAGACTGATAGAAATGATTTAGACAAAGTAATTAAAAAATTTGCTGCTTACTGTTAACCAAGAAAAAAAGGTGTATGACAGACATGTGTTTCGCTGCCGAATTCAACAATCTGGAAAATCATTAGAAGCTTTTGTCATACATTTAAGACTGAAAGAGCTGCCTTGCAACTACAGAGAAAGGGCATCATTAATAAAAGAGACCAAGTCACCTTTGAGTACTTCATAGAAAGGTGCACGAGCGTTTACTAAGTGAGGGGAACTGGACATTGGATGATGTGGTGTTGATGTGCAGAGCTGTGGAATGAACGGAAATGCAATTGCGCACATTCAACCATAGCATTCCTGCAGTGTTGGAAATTACGGCTATTGACATGGTGCAGAAAGATCAGTCTGGACAGTTTCGTCCGTGCACAGATCCCTCATAAAAACATGTATATTATAGACTGACTGCACTTGTTGTGGGGGAAGGCATAATATCCAGAAATGCCTGGCATATGGAAAGACTTCTGTAAAATGCAGGGGCAGAAACCATTTTGCTAAAATTTGTTTTTTCATGTGGCAAAAGACAATGGGACATTAACATGATAACATAATGAAGTAAGAGAAACCCTGAAAAGAGACAAGTAGGTGGTCTCTGTTGTAGTAAATGTCACTGATCTGAATTTGAAACTAGACACAGGTGCAAAGGCAAATTTGATAACAGATGACAATAAACTTCTGCATAACCCAAGGATAGAAAACAAGAAAGGTAGCCTTAAAGCATATAATGGCCTGGGGCCTCATGTATAACGCCGTGCATAGAACTCACACTATAACATGGCTTAAGCACAAAAGCGGGAATGTGCGTACGCACAGAAAAATCCAGATGCAGGAATCTGTGCGCACGCAAAATTTCACATTCTTCCACTACATAAATCCCGATCAGCGTGAAAAGTAACGCACGTGCACGCGCCTTCTATCCCGCCCCAACTCCTCCCAGAATTACGCCTCTTTGAATATGCAAATCAATATAAATAGCCTTCTGTGAAAAGACAATGGGAAAAGCACAGGGGAAATATAAGAATTTCAGTGAATACCAAGTGGAGGCAAAGGAAAACGTACTATTTGTTGGTTTAGACAGTGGTATAATCAACAAAAGGAAGTTGATTGAGTGACAGAGTGTCGGAGAAACTCGAAGGCTCAAATTCACAAAGTCGTACAGTGCCCGAAATAAAAAAGAAATCACATATCAAAGTCGCCGTTAAAAGGCGAGTCGTAGCCCACCGTCTGAGTGTCATATGAAAGCTTATTAGGGTACAGACAAAAAAAATAGGCACACAGTGGGAAAAAAGCACGAAATGTCAACTTTAATCTCGAAATTTCCACTTTAATCACGTAGTTTATTTTGCCATTAAAGTAGAACATCATAAACTTCATCTTAAAATCGTTTAATTTACTAGTTTCTCAAATCCCATTGTAACTAAAGTGGCACATTAAATGCTTTGTTCTGTATTTGATCTTCTATGTGCTCTACATGTGTGAATCACTACCTGCTTCTTAAACGGGCTTTCTCTTTCTCCGACAGGACACATAATCCATTACATTCGTGATATTACAGCTCTCCGAATAATTAAAATACTGAGATGTATACATGATATCTTTTTCATGATGATAGGAATGAAAGCATGTTATTAAACATTGGGACACGGTGGCGCAGTGCTTGTTCATATCTCACGGAAGAGGCTTGCTGCGCCATGCGCGACCTTCAATGAAATAATTTATCACAGCAGTACTGTCTCTTTCAAACGTACTAACCTCCAATTCCTGTCCTTACTTTTCTTTCTCCAAAAACCCAATCGCCACACAATCAGCTATATAGATGTGAAGCCATCTGTAAGCTTGAAATGCTGATTCTTCAAAACTTTTAAGGAACATTGAAATATCTTCGTAGTACATATTTAATTATTCTATCCGTCTAGCATTCCAGTGTCGCGTCAGCACCAGCAAGAGTACAACGCAATGCAGGAACAATCCCTGAACTAGCTAGCGCTGCGGCACCGTGTCCTCACATGTTTAATTATTAACAATACAGATTATTTAAATGAAGTTAAAGTTTTATCTGTATAATATAATCAACATATTTTGCTGCATTTCATCTTAAAAATGAATACTGTCATCATATGTAAATACGCGCTTTATAAAGTGGCGCAGGTTGTGCAATATTAGCCTATAACTGTAGTGCAAGTTTACAGTGAGGTAATTGTACTTATAAGTAAACAGTTCTACAAGGAGCACTTGATGGACTGATTGAGTGTGTTTATAGTTCTTGGGATGAAACCTTTTCTAAACCGCGAAGTCCGTACTGGGAAGTCTCTAAAGCGTTTTGCCGTGGCTCAGGCAGCGTCTGCTTCATGCTGTATACTGATATTTCTCTTTCCGATCAGCTGCTGCTGTGATTCCTCACTCAGATACAGTGATATAAATACTCCGAGTGGTACAGTGAGAGTAATATGGAAAAAGATGATCTGCTGTGGCAACCCTTAACGGGAGCAGATGAAAGAAGAAGAAGATGCAGTGAGAGTTACAACGCTAAAGCAGTTATGGTATTTGGAATACTATGGCTATTCCCTGGACCATTATATTGCTGCAGGTTAATTACAATCAGATGCATTACACTAATAAACAATATGCAGTTAGTTTCAGTGTATTTATAAAGCCGCGTTAGGAATGTGGAGCTAAGAAAGAAAGGGTGTCCACGCAGGAACAGTAGCACTGCTTTGACGCTGGGTGCCGCCAGTCTGCAAAACCGAGCGGAGAAATTGCGTACGCCAAGGTATGAGTTACCGTGGAAATGTGCATGGCTTTACGTCAAGTTTAGGTTTTATACATCGCGATTTGAGCGTGGAAACGTTCGTACGCAACATTTCTGTGCATACGCACCGTTTATACATGAGGCCCCTGATGATTGAGACAGAAGGTATATGTAAAGTGCAGATACAACACAAAAACATAAAAACATTTTGACCATTGTTGTAGTGCAAAAAGTTAAAGAATCATTATTGGGCAATCAAGCATGAATTAACCATTTCAGATCCAGCTCAAAGCAAGTACAGATTCTTGTAGTCCCCACCAGAAAGTAGAGAGGAACACATTAAACCCACACAATACTGGCAGAAATTACAGTATATCCTGGCATAAGTGATGAAATTGAAGCTATGCCTTTCACATATAGCATTAAATTAAAAATACAGAAAAGCCTGTGGTTCATGCCCCAAGAAGGATACCCATACTTCTCAGGCAGGAATTAGGGCATGAATTAAATAGAATGGTGAAGCTTCAACTTATATGGCCAACAAAAGGAGCAACTGAATGGGTGAACGTCGTGGTCTGTGTTAAAAAAACAAATTGGAGCCCTAAGAATCTGTATGAATCCTAAAGATTTAAATCAAAATATACTGGGAAAACACTACGAAATACCAAAGAGGGATGACATCCTCAGTGAGATGACAGGAGAGCTGTAGTTCACTAAATGAAATGCATCTCATGGCTTTTGGTAATTGCAATTTGATAACAAAAGTGCAATCTGTAACTTTAATACACCCTTTGGACGTTATACTCATCAGCACCTCCCATTTGGGATTTGTTTGGCAACGGAGATTTTCCATGGAGCTATAGAAATGATTTTTGAAGGTCTAGATGGTGTGATGGTATATAGTGATGATGTGATTATCTGAACAGAGACTAAAGAAAATTTAAATATGAGAGTTTACAGAGTTCTTCTAAGAATACACTGATATGGGCTTAAATTAAATACAGAGAAATGTCAGTTTCCAGGCATGGTATCACCTTTCTCAGAGAAAGGTTAACACCTGCAGGTTTATAGCCAGATAATACTAAAATCAAAGCAATTAAAGACATGCCATAGCCAAATGATAAGAAAGCTCTACAGAGAGCATTAGGCATGGCTTATTTCTTAGGTAAATGTGTGCCAAACTTATCTTCTAAGACTATTTCCCTAAGAGAACTACTTCAGTCAAAAATGAGTAGTTATGGCAAAAGGTACTATACATGATGAAAAATGGAACAAATTAAGAAATACTTAGTACTGGGTCTGTATATGTTTTCTTTGACCTAAGCAGTAAAACATGGGCATCCACAGATGCATCTAAAGATGTTTTGGGTGTTGTTTTGCTTCAAGAATATTAAGAAAGTTGGTGACCTAAGGCTTATGCAGAAAGGGCACTGGCAGAATCTGAGAGAAAATATGCCCAAATTGAAAAGAAGTGCCTGGGTGTTGTGTTTGGATGTGAGAAGCTCCACTCTTACATTTCTAGATTACCATTTGCTGAAACTGAAACTGATCATTAACCACTTATCACTATTAGCCAAAAACACTTGAATGACATGATACCACATATACACAATGAAACTACAACAGTACAATTATGGAATCTGTTGTAAATCTGGGAAGTATCTGGATGTTGCAGGTGCTATATCTAGAGCAACAATTGTGAGATCACAGGTTGTAGGCTCACAAGAGCAGGAAGAAATCACTAGTCAGGTTCAGATGGTTTTGCAGTCGATTCCTATTAAAACAACTCTAAGACAAAAAATAAGAATGGAAACCACTACAGACAAATATTTGCAAATATAGAGTTAATAGAGTTAGTTCATAGAGTTAATGCAAGGTGACTGGCCAAAATAAGCCTACCCACAGTATTATTCCTTTAGGGACACATTGGCAGTGGTTGAAGGGCTTCTGTTGAAAGGTAATCAGATTGTCATTCCAACCTCACTGAGAAAAGAAGTCCTGTAGAAGTCACATCAAGGACATTTAGGCATTAAAAAAACTAAGTATCTAGCCATGACAATCTGTGTGCTGGCCAAGAATTAATCAGGACATGAAATATATGACTGCAAGCTGTGCAACATGCCTTAAACATCAGAACAGACAACAAAAAAAACATTTATTATGGATACAACTCAACAGCCCTGGGAGAAAGTAGGAACAGATCTGTACACTTTGAAGACAAACACTATCTACTATTAATTGACTATTTCTTTGACTATCCAGAAATCACACTATTTTCTAATCCCACTACAATGGGGGTGATTACACATAATGAAGTTAATTTTTGCCAGGCATGGCATAGCCAATGTGGTTGTCTCTGATAATGGCCCACAATATGCCAGTAAAGAGTATGCACAGTTTACCTGTTAGTATGAATTTGAGCATGTCTCTGTCAGTCCACATTTTCTGCATGCTAATGGGAATGCAGAAAAGGGTGTTCAAATTGTAAAAAACCTTTTAAAAAAGAAAGCAGCAAAAAACTAATGAAGATCCATATTTGGCACTGTTGTCATACAGGGCAGCAGCTTTGGAGTGTGGGAAGTCTCCAGCAGAGCTTCTCATGAGTCGGCAGTTACAAACACTTGTTCCAAAAGTATGGAACACAATCCAGTCACCCGTTATACAAAAAATGAATCAATTAAAGCAGCATCAAAAATACTATTATGACCACTCAGCAAAATCTTTACCTTCGCTGAAAGAAGAGTACAGGATCAGAGTGTTTAATACAGAACTAGGGGAGTAGAAGTGTAGGGGCATTGTGCTTCAGGAAGTGGCTCCAATATCTTATAAATTACTAACAGAGGGAGGTGCCATTGTGAAGAGAAATTATCTTCAGTTTCTCAGCACTCCTGATGAAGTTCTACATAGCAACCAAGAGGACTCATCAGAGGAATATCAGACCTACTCACCGCAGTAGAGGATGGACCCAAAATCAAAATAACTTGTCAAGAAAAACATCAGAGTCCTGATAAAGAGTTCATGAGGAGACCTGGAAGGGCAGTAACACCTCCAGAAAGATTAAATCTTTTAACTTTTTATTTTATTTATTGTTTCCCCCTCCTTCTCTTTCGTATTAGCATACCGTATGCTTGAAAAGTGAAGATAATAGGGGAATAACTGCTGTTATGGGTACTAATTTGGTAATGTAAAGGGCAGTCATGTTAGTTATATTCAGTAACTTAAGTGAATGGAAGGTGGTGTCATAAGAATTCTGGTTGAGAGGAATGATGATGCAGCTGCATGAGTGCTCATATGCCAACGCAAAAGAGTGTGGAACAGAACCTAGTGTCATTGGGTTTTTGAAGGTTTTTCTTTTTTCTTTGCTAGAATTTTAACTTTAGCTGACTTTAACTACCCTCCCATTCTGTTTCTGGCTTTAGGTAGATAGCTTAGTTTTAGAGAAGATATAATAGTAAATGGCCACAATCTTTTTCTACATTGGAATGTTTGAAATATAAACTCGGTTTTGAATAATTGTAGTTTAAATCAAACTCTACACACATTAGGTGAAGTAAATGTAGTGCACCTCAGCACTTGGAAAAATAATGACTGAAAAGACATAACAAATGTTATATGGTAAAATTTTCTATTAGTTCTGTACACTGTACACTGTAAAAAATAATCTTGAAATCACAGTAAAGTACTGGTAGCTGTGGTTGCCAGAATTTTACCGTTAAAAAGAAGGTGACAATATTTTTAGGTCTACAGTATAACTTTGTAGTAAATAGCTGTAGTAGTTATGGCACATTGTCTGGTGGAGAGGTAACATTTGCTTTTGTGGTGTATGGTGTCCTACATGTGTGCCAGCTTATTGAATACAACCCACCATAAATAAGCTTCCATAACCTCAAAAATCATCAAGCATGCAGGGAAAAATAAGTCTGCTAAGTTTTTTTTTTTCCTACTGTGCAAAGGTATGTGGTTCACCTGGAATGATATGGTAAAAGTGGGTGTTTCCTTATGCAAATATTGTAACTTTGGTAGTGCTGAAACAGTGCTTAACCATTTTACATTTTACAGTTGTTTACCTTTTCTATTTAACAGTTTTACACTGTAAAATTAACAGCAATTTTTCTCAGGGTGACGGTAATGTATCCGTAAACAGTATGTAGTATATTTTGAAGGTAGAAAAGTATTGATTTTACAGAACTTGCTGCAAAAAATAATGAAATGTATTGTTCAAGATATATAGGTCATTTTCAATAGAGCATATGGTAACTTTCCTTTTTTTTCAGAAAAAGTATTTTACTTTCACCATTTACAGTATTTTTACCATTACATTTGCTGACATTTTTTACAGTGTATACTATTCCTTTAAATGTTCTTATTTTCCTTGTTCTTTGTGGATGGAGCCCTAGGAGGCGGCCACACTGATGGCACCACTCTTAAGCTCTCTCTCTGACTATTTAAGTTGGTCGAGAAGGCTCAGGTGTTGGACATCATTTGTTTTTGGTGGGATTTTGTAAGTATTGCTGACTGTGTTGGGTTTTCTAGCTTCTGTTGCTTTCTCTGCTTTAAGGATTCTAATATTATGGACTGTGCATTTGGACTTATTTGTTTTTCCCCTTTTCAGCCTTATGAAGCCAGAGGCAGGTAAGTGGAGCTGGAATTAAGCCGAGTATGCTGAGGCTTTCAAGGCAAGCCAACAAGGCTTAGCCTGGCCACTAAGTTTTTTGGAGTCCTCATACCCAAATTGTGTATTTCCTTTCAGAGCAATCACCTTTCACCAGACACTTTTTTTAGAACAATATAGACGAGAACAGGCCATTCAGCCTAACAAAGCTTGCCAGTCCCATTCACTTAATTCTTCCAAAATAACATTAAGTCTAAGTTTAAAAGTCCCTAAAGTCCTACTTCTCTACCACTACTTGGTAACTTATGCCATGTGCCTATGGTTCTCTGTGTGAAGAAAAAGTGAAATGTACCCTTAACATGTTTTCAACTGTGTCCCTGTGTTCTTGATGATCTTATTTTAAAGTAGCAGTCTGGAACCATTGTATTCATTCCCTTAATAATTTTATACAATTTTTCAATCATGTCTCCTCTTTAGCTCCTTTTGCTTAAACTGAAAAGGCTCAGCTTTTTTACTCTTTCCTCATAACTCATCCCCTGAAGTCCTGAAATCAACCTAGTCACTCCTCTCTGGACTTTTTCTAGCACTTTTATGTCTTTTTTGTAGCCTGGAGGTCAAAACTGTACATAGTACTCCAGGTGAGGCCTCACCAGTGCGTTATACAGCTTGATCATAAACTCCTTGGAATTGTACTATACATATTGTGCTATATAACCTAACAACCTATTAGCCTTCTTAATGGCTTCTCAACTTAGTCTGTTATTTGATAGTGACGAAACCACTAAGACTCTAAATCCTTCACATAAAATGTATTTTCGATTTTCAGTCCTCCTATTGAGTATTCAAACCTAACTTTTTTACTTCCTACATGTAATTGTTTACATTTACTTACATGAAATTTTATATGCCACAAATCTGGCCAAGACTGTATGCTGTCCAAGTCCTTCTGTAATGATATAACAGATTATAGATTATCTGCCGGCGCAGTGGTAGCACTGCTGCCTCACAGTTAGGAGACCCAGGTTCACTTCCCGGGTCCTCCCTGTGTGGAGTTTGCATATTCTCCCCGTGTCTGCATTGGTTTCCTCCAGGTGCTCTTGTTTCCCCCCACACTCCAAAGACATGCAGGTTAGGTGCATTGGTGATTCTAAACTGTCCCTAGTGTGTGCTTGGTGTGTGTGTGGGTCTGTGTGTGTGTGCCCTGCTCGGGGTTTGTTTCCTGCCTTGCGCCCTGTGTTGTCTGGGATTGGCTCCAGCAGACCCCCATGACCCTGTAGTTAGGATATAGCGGGTTGGATAATGGATGGATGGATAGATTATCTGCCAATCCACTTAGCTTGGTATCATCTGCAAACTTAACCAGATTGTTATTTATATTCCTTTCCTCATCATTTATATATTTTACAATAGCAGAGGCCCTACCACTGACACTTGTGGGACACTACTCTTAACATCAGCCATTTCTGATAGGGTTCCTCACACCATATTCCTCGGCTTCCAGTGTCTCAGCCAATTCTGCACCCATCTACACACTACACCCAGAACTCCCACTTCTTTTAGATCTTTTAGTTAGCCTAAGTTCGCATGTGACACATTATCAAATGCTTTCAGAAAATGAAGACAAATAGTATCATATGCTGTATTTTGATATTATCCTTTTGTTGCTTCCTCCTAGAATTTCAGCATATTAGTAAAACATGGCTACCCTCTGTTGAACCCATGCTGACTATTCAGTAAAACTCCTGTTTTTGCCATGAGTTGCTTGATCTTTTCCTTAATAATTCTTTACATTAATTTACCTATGATGCCCGTGGACTATAGTTGCTTGCATCTGCCTGATCACCCTTTGTATGTGTATAATGGAATAATATTTGCCATTTTCCTGTCCTTCGGAATTTCCCTAGTGCACAGTGACTTCCTAAAAATATGTGTCAAGGGCTTATATATGTACTTGCTAACCTCCTTAAGAACTCAAGGATAAATATTTTCTGCTTCTGGTAATTTGTTTGATTTCAGCCTGTTTAATTTAAGCAGTACTTCTCCTTCTACAATTTCCATATCACTCAATACCTTCTGAGTAGTCCTTTTTACCGCTTTTTACCTTTTCTCACATGTGAAGATCTCAGAAAAATGCAAGTCTGAGCATCTACAACATCACTGTTTGTATTTTTAAATTCCCCTTTACTATTCCTGATGTATTTCTCTTCCTTCTTGACTATTCTTTTGATACTAAAATACTGAAAGAATCTCTTTGGGTCATCTTTATCTTATCTGCCATATTCCTGTCTAATTGTCTTTAAACTTCAATAATATCATTCTTAATCTTTGCCTTCATGCTCTCATATGCCCTATGATTCAAATTGGCTTTTTTAGTCTTACACGCCTTATACAGCTATTTTTCATTTTGCAGCTTCTTTCTCAACTCTTTATTAACCCACTGTTGTTTTTTTTAATTTCCTATTAATTTAAAATTTTTGGATGTACCTGTTTTGCATTATCTTTAAAACATTTTTAAATAGGGCGGCACGGTGGTGGAGTGGTAGCGCTGCTCTCTCGCAGTAAGGTGACCTTGGTTCGCTTCCCGGGTCCTCCCTGCGTGGAGTTTGCATGTTCTCCCCATTCTGTGTGGGTTTCCTCCAGCAGACCCCGGTGAACCTGTGTTAGGATATAGAGGGTTGGATAATGGATGGATGGATGTATAATGGCTGACTGACTGACATTTTTAAACATTTTTTACTGCTCCTCAGCTGTCTCCACAATTAAAGGCTTATTCCAGTTTATCCTTATTAGACTTTGCCACATCTGCTCAAAATTTGCCAATACCAAAGATAAACTTAAACTTAAATGTAGAATGCCTGATATCATAGCAATCTACATGAACACATGTACAGTATGCAAGCAATATGGGCACGGAAACAGCATGAGTCAAATAAGGCCATTACCAAGAAGACTACATGCCATTATTAAAGCCAAAATTAGAACCACAGAACAAGGTCAAAAAATGGAACAAAGTTCCTACATCTGGATTGATTTACCAGTAATTCAAAGTGTTTATTTTATCTTTGAAATCCTGTGCTTGACACAGTAAATATTGATAAATGGCTCAGAGACAGAAACAACTTCTTTGTGTCAAGAAGTAGATATAGTGTATTATTTCATTTCCTTGTCCAGCTTTTGTGTTTTCAGAGTGAATTATGCATAACTGAATTATTATAAACATACAGTTGAATTTGCTAAAACTTTATAGAATCAGAAAACTGCTAATATAAAATTACTGGTATTTACCACATACAATATGCACACATCCATGCTCATTCACACTGAGTCTATTTAGAGTCTCTCTAGATTACCTACAATGCAATTATTTGGTATATTGGAGGAGAACAGGGGCACCTAGAGAAAAATTCATGTACTTTTGCCAGCATATTTATTTGTGGTTTGACTTGCAATATAATACTTCAGCTATTCAGCTGTTCTGATTTAGAGAATAACATCATACTTATTGTTGATAGGTTTAGATAACTTAATATTCAAACCAACTAAATAAATGTACATGTAATGTAAAGAAGGCATAATTTATGGGATCACAAATAACTGAAGACAATGCAACTTTTGATAAGTCATGTGCAGCAAGAATAAGTAAAAGGTCATAAAGAACATGCTAAATGCTCTTAAGTTTACAAGGCCAAGTACAGAATTAAGTTAAGAAACTGAACTCAAATATCATAGTTTGGGGTATTAATACTCCACATTGGGCAAGATTTTTAATGTTAAGGTAAATTAACCTTAAAAACAATTTAAGGTCATCCTTAGAACAACTATTACTTGTAAGCAAATTCAACCAAAAATAAAAGGATTGTATGTATTTTATAAAGTGGCACCGAGTTAGCAAAGAAATTGCTGGGGCAAAGACTCCCACCAGGATGACACAAGGAAAACTGAAGTCCAACAGCAAGTATCTATCCCCCTATAGCAGTAAAACAACACCTCTGTATAATGACGTTTGAGGACAGGGCCAATAAATTACAACAGAACTTCTCAGCATGGGCAGCACGGTGGCGCAGTGGTAGCGCTGCTGCCTTGCAGTAAGGAGACCTGGGTTCACTTCCCGGGTCCTCCCTGTGTGGAGTTTGCATGTTCTCCCCATGTCTGCATGGGTTTCCTCCGGGTGCTCCAGTTTCCTCCCATAGTCCAAAGACATGCAGGTTAGGTGCATTGGCGATCCTAAATTGTCCTTGGTGTGTGTGTGTGTGTGTGTGTGTGTGTGCCCTGCGGTGGGCTGGCGCCCTGCCCGGGATTTGTTCCTGCCTTGCTCCCTGTGCTGGCTGGAATTGGCTTCATCAGACCCCCATGAACCTGGGGCTAGGATATAGCGGGTTGGAAAATGACTGACTGACTTTTCGGCATGAACAGTACCCTGGAAGCAAACCCAGGGAGAGCACTAACATAAGAAAAGGACCTTAATTATGTTTGGACTGGGTTCTCAGCTCTGCCCAAGATCCAAATTTTTTGGAGTTTTGTTATATCTTTCCTTTTTTGTTTGTCAAACCATTTACGCTTAAACCTAAGTGTCATCTTATTTTTATCTTTGGGCTTCTTAATGTCTCTTCCATTCTAGAAGAATTTAATGATGTCATTTACCTAAGGAGCGGATATGGAAGCAATTAAAAAGTGAGCAAAGTTCTTGATCATTGCAGAAGCATTAGCATTTACCTCTGTTTTGCAGTTAAGCTTTGTCTTGATATTTACTGCAGTTGCTATTTTACATTTTAAGTTTTGGTTCTTGAGTTTTGTTTAGCTGATATATTTTTGGACTTTTTATTTAAGTTCCTAGTTAAAATTTTGTTTCCTCCTAAACTATTCTAAACAATCTAACTTACTTTTTAAGTTACTGAGTTACTAGCAATCTAAGTTGCTTTTTCTGGATTTAAGATGTGTTATTTTACTTTTATTTCCTTTAATATATCAGGTTCTTCAAATATTACAATTTATTTATAAAATGTCAGTTGTTTATTTGAATTAATGGTAAGCTGGTGTTAATTATAGTTAGAGTAATGTCTAATTATGGAACATTTTGGTAAGTGTATGTTTTATTTGCTAGTTAATGGATTTTAATAAGTTACTTTTTTAGTTTCGAGTATTTAATTAACAATTTTCTCTGGGGAAAGTTTTCTTTTGAGCTTCCTTGTATTTGATTAATGCGTTTTATTATTTATATATAACAATATTTTTATTTGTGTAAAATGATCATCAATTCAATTCATGTCCTCCAGTCAATCTTTGTGATGTGCTTTGAGGGTTTGGTTTGGGCTTTCTTAATCCATTCTCTTTCTGGGTGGTTTTTGGCATTAGCCTTGACAGAATGTTTCAGCCATACAAGTAAAACCTGAGCAAAAGCTTGTGTTTAACAATGTTTTGAGTAATAAATAAATAAATAAATAAGGAGACTTGTGGTTATGAGATTTATCTGTGAAAATAGCTTCTACTGAACTACTATAATGCTTTTTGTAAGATTGTTCTCCTCAGCAGCAGGCATACTGTAGCTAACTGTTTGTGAAAATGGTTTGGAGGTTTATCTTATTTGCTGTAGAAGTGACACAACAGACAATTAACTCAGATAAGGATCAGCCTGTTACTGTCAATAAATTATAGTTGGATTTTGAAATCAACAAAGCTACTAGATGTATTTTTTTTTGTTTGCTTTCAGGCATTTTCTGTTAGCTGAGTCTTTTATAAAGAATAACAAAGAAAATATAATATTTTGTAAAAATATGCAAAATTATGTGCTGTCTATCCAAATATTTTAGGTTCTTATTTTCTTTCCTGGGTTCTGAAAAGGATGTCTTTTGGTATTTAGATTAGTATGGATGAGTTGCTATAATACAGTATACTCCTTATTATTTGTACAACCTACAGAACCATTTTAGGGAAGATGCATACTTATATCACCTCCATGGAATAATAAGCCAGAGTCTAAGGGAGAGTTCTAGAATTTAAGGACCTGTCAGAGAGGGTGCTTTCCAAGTCTCACAGTGTACCCAAGTGGGGATGTTCCTGATGTTTTGGTATTTACACAAAGAGGAGACCATTCAGTGGTCTAGCATTCACTCTAAGAAGGGAACCCCCTCTTAAGTAACTAATGTATGAGCTAAAATTATGTATTACTTTGTTAACCCCACCCTTACAGTCGCCTACAAAAAAGTATCACAAGTCCATTGAAAAGAGATTGACTGACAATAATGTTATCATCATCAGTCCTTCAGTGGAATCAAATAAATGAAGTAATATGAAGTAAACATGACATTATAATTTGATAACCAAATATAACAAAGTGCATTAATAAGCACAAAATCTGACATATTTCTAAGATGAACACGAAAGAAATGATAGGCACACAACATTAAAGAAAAATCACACTTTTCCAAAGTACAGCCTAATACAATGGCAATTTCAACAGTGAAAAAGCAAAAGTGGGTTGAGACAATGAAGAGAATAGGCCTGAGCATCACAACCTATTTTATTCTCTTTCAGACACACATTCAACCACCAAGACGGCCTGGTTGCAATTTATAAATTTGTTGTGTATATATTTGTATAATGTTTTTGTTTTTATAATTATTAAATTAAGCAAATATATTCAACAAATTCCAACACTCATGCAGTACATATTTCTCAGATATACAGAAAATAACTCAAACATAATTCACTACAAAAAACACACACACACACACATTACCATTTCTGAAGACAACAGAAGTGAATTTTCCACACACATTAGCTATGTGTATACCATGTGTTCCACCATGGCTCGTCTTTCTTGATGCGCGCCATCATATTGTTCTTCAGCCTTCGCATAAACATTAGTTACAGATGTCAGCAAATATTCATGAATGTGATGCACATTTCCAATTAACAAAAGTTTTGTTTCTTTTCACACACTGTCAGACATTGTGGGTACCCTCAGCCTATTTTACAACAATATCTGGAAAAAGTCCTTACAAACGTCACTTGTACATTTAACACACAGAACCTTGATGGCAGGTGTAGTGAGGTTCCAAGAGGATGGGTGTATGAATGGGTATCATTTATAGCTCACTGGTTTCATTTAAATAATGTGTAGGTTTTGGGTTTGTGAGGTGGTTGATGGAGACACAGACATATAAATCAATAGGTGTTCTTCTGGATGGACTTTCTTTACTGCTGCTGAACTATATCCAAACATATTAATCTCCAGTTCCTATCCTTCCATTTTCATTCTTCTCACTCCTCCACATAGCCAATTGTAATACAGAAAAATCTCCATGAAAATAAAATTAATTACTGAGTGTTCAAAACTTTTAAAGGACATAGAAAAATGATCAACTATAGATTTGTAATTATTAATAGTATAGATTAAGTAAACAAACTCAACAGTTTATCTATAAAATGTAGCACTATAAACGCTTTGATGTATTTCATCATAAAACTGTCATTATCTTAAGTATAAATCTTAGTATTATAAATGCTCACAGAGCTGTCATAATGTGAATTTAATATATTCTCTTTAGCATCTGTTGCCTATGCCAATGAACAGTACAAGAGGAAGCCCATTTAAGAAACACTAGCAATTATTAAGTGACTAGGGGAGTAACTAGATTACAAAGGATTTAACATGTTACTTAGTTATGATGGGGTTTGAGAAACACTCTGCAATTAACAATTGATCTTAAAATGGAGTTTATAACATCCTTAGTGATACACCAGCTGCATTACAGGTTCTGTGTGTGTTAGTTAGTCATAGCGATAGAAGCTCAGTAGACACAGAGAGAGATAAAAAGGATTTGGAGTATAATTTTATCTCCATTAGCATGCCTCACGCTTTAAGACACATTTTTGGCCACAATAATTAGTTCAACATCATTGGAAAATTCTGCCCAGCAATTCAGGAATACTTAAAAGACCATTATATCATTACAATACATTCCAAACTTGTTCACTTAATCCTTCCCAACTGACTTCAGTGCACCCAAATTCCTAAACATTTCCACATTTTTGCCAAATGTTCACTCATCACTATTCATAACATACATCTTATTCCATTTGTTAAAAACCATGGTGTGATTCATCTTAAAATGGTGCATCACCCACCACTTGAATAACTAAAATGATCTAAAATCTATCAGGGACAGAATCCTAACTGAAAATTATGTAATCAGCACCACTATATTTAGGTTATATGTTTTGGGAATGTTCCACATTTTTTAAGAGATAATATTTGCATAACGGACAACATGGTGGCACAGCGGTAGTGGTAGCATCACTACTTTGCAGTAAGGAGACCAAGTTTACATCTACGTAAAATTCCCCACGTGACAGTTTCATGTTCTTCCCGTGACTGCATGGGCTCCCTTTAGGTGCTCTGGTTTTCTCCCACAGTCCAAAGACATGTAAGTTAGGTGAATTGGTTTTGCTAAATTCGGCCTAGTAAGTGGGGGGGGGGGGGGGGGGGGGGGGTTTATGTGTGTTCACCCTATATGGGCTGGCATCTTGTGGAACCTATAATTGATGGGATAGGCTCCAGCTGTCCTGTGATCCAGTTCTGGATAAGATGGTTTGGAAAATGGATAGCTGGATAGATATTTGCTTATCTGTTTGATAATATTGAACTCACAATTATTCCTGATCCTTTATCTTATAGCATTATTTGAAGTAACACCAGATAAGAAAAGAGTATGCAAGGGTAAGTCTACTGCTCAAGAACTGAGTCACCTGGTGGCATGGATAATGGACTTCTTACAGACAGACCTCAGTATGTGCATCTTGGGAACTGCAGATCTGACATTGTGGTCAGCAGCACAGGAGTGCTGCAGGGGATTGTACTTTCTCCGTTCCTGTTCAGCCTATATACATCGGACTTCCAATACAACTCGGAGTCCTGCCATGTGCAAAAGTTTGCTGATGACACTGCTATTTTGGAATGCATCAGGAGTGGGCAGGAGGAGGAGTATAGAAACCTAATGAAGGACTTTGTTAAATGGTGCGACTCAAGCCACTTACAACTGAATACCAGCAAAACCAAGGAGCTGGTGGTGGATTTTAGGAGGCCCAGGCCCCTCACGGACCCTGTGATCATCAGAGGTGACTGTGTGCAGAGAGTTCAGACCTATAAATACCTGGGAGTGTAACTGGATGATAAATTAGACTGCCAATACTGATGCTCTGTGCAAGAGAGGACAGAGCTGACTATACTTCCTTAGAAGGCTGGCGTCCTCCAATATCTGCAATAAGATACTGCAGATGTTGTATCAGACGGTTGTGGCAAGCACCCTCTTCTATGTGGTGATGTGCTGGGGAGGCAGCATAAAGAAGAGGGATGCCTCACACCTGGACAAACTGGTGAGGAATGCAGGCTCTATTTTAGGCATGGAGCTGGACAGTTTGACATCTGTGGCAGAGCGACAGGCGCTGAGCAGGCTCCTTTCAATCATGGAGAATCCACTCCATCCACTGAACAGTATCATCTCCAGACAGAGGAGCAGCTTCAGCGACAGACTGCTGTCAGTGTCCTGCTCCACTGACAGACAGAGGAGATTGTTCCTCCCCCACACTATGCGACTCTTCAGTTCCACCCGGGTTAAACATTAGCATTATACAATGTTATTGACTGTTATACCTGCCTTGCACTCTCCACCTTGCATTTTTTAACTTGCACTACATTTGTATCACTCTTTAATTAATATTGTTTTTATCAGTATGCTGCTGCTGGAGTATGTGAATTTCCCCTTGGGCATTAATAAAGTATCTATCTATCTATCTATCTATCTATCTATCTATCTATCTATCTATCTATCTATCTTGAACATGGGAATAACACTATATAAATAAAATTAGTAGTAATATTATTATTGTCCTGTTTATATGGAAGAATCCTAACTCACATTTTAAACTCAATAAGAAAGTGATGTCTTATTTAAACCTTACAAACACCCAAACTTTCCTTACAAGGAACAGACCTGACATCTTTAAAATGTAATAATTAATTAATAATATTATATTTTAACATAGATTGATAGCAACTTTGACTTCTACCAAAATATAGCCAAGAATCATCTGTAGTATTGACCTGATTGTTTTCTGCACCCAGGTAACATAGTTGGAGTGCCTGAGTAAGGACTGCTTAACAAGTGGTAAGACGCTATTTTAATCTTTCTTCATAATTCATCCCCTGTAGCCTTGGAATCAGCCTAGTTGCTCTTGTCTGGACCTTTTCTAGCACTGCTATGTCATTTTTGTAGCCTGGAGACCAAAACTGCACATAGTACTCCAGATGAGGCCTCACCAATGCATTATAAAGCTTGAGTATAATCTGCTTGGATTTACTGTATACTCCACACATCATGCTATATAGCCTAACATTCTATTTGCTTTCTTAATGGCTTCTGAACACTGTCGAGAAGTTGATAATGTAGAGTCCACTACAACTCCTAAATCCTTCTAATAAGGTGTACTCTTGATTTTCAGACCTCTCATTGTCTATTCCAACCTAACATTTTTACTTCCTATGTGTAATACCTTACATTTACTGACATTAAATTTAGAAAAAGAACAAGAAAATCAAGTAGTTCAGAATGTTTAGCACTAGAACTCCTGAAGCCTACAAAAAAAACTCGTAATCCCGGCCCACCTTAAATCCCTTTGCACCTCTCCATTCAGTGTCTTTTGTGTTGTAATTTTGTCAATTAGCACAAGCAGCAAGCAGCCTGCTATCCCATCCCCCCACCGCTGCAGAAAGGGCAAAAAGCTCTCCCAGCTCAAGCCTTCTTTATCTGGAAGTGAGGTACCTGGAGCTGTAT
Organism: Erpetoichthys calabaricus; assembly: GCF_900747795.2. Lineage (NCBI taxonomy): Eukaryota > Metazoa > Chordata > Cladistia > Polypteriformes > Polypteridae > Erpetoichthys > Erpetoichthys calabaricus. The sequence continues at coordinate 126,043,846 of NC_041399.2, forward strand.
AGGGTGAATAATATATCATTATTTGGAACACATGCATTTCATGTGTGTTCTGTGACTACAAAGATCTTTGTAGGTGTAGGGTGACAGGAAATGCAATAAATGTTGAACACATACGTAAAAGACAAACTTTTTTCATGTTTTAGTACTAACGTTAAAATTTTGACATGAAGTGTATAATGTATGAAGACTGAAGTCCACATATCAAATAAGCACTTTCACAAAAGTGTTGGATTTCAGGGTGATTTGGTTTTACTTCTCTTTTTCATGGTCTGATGCTCATTTCCATATGCTTTCCATGTTTCATTCTAATTTACACTTAAATATCCCTTGTAGTTTAGTGAACCCAGGACTGAGGTAACTACACCTTGGAGAAAACTTCTTACCAAGTGAAAAAGACATCATGAATATTTGCAAACAAAATTTCAGATATACTCTTGAGCATAACAGGAACACACTGTAACAGGAGACCTTGCCCACGTGGAGTTTTTCTACAACCGTAATAATGGGAAGGAGGACAAATTAAAAAATAGCACATTTGTTATTGACAAAGCACACAAGCTTCAAACAAAATGTGCAAGAAAGTACAAATAAAGTAAATACTGCTTTCATTCTAGGCCTGGCTACACAGATCATTAACCTCTGTCTAACCCATTGGATTAAATTGCCCAATTACTCATCTCTTGAGTGCTACTGTAAACACTTCCTTTTCCATACCTTGTATGTCTCACTCTTACAACATTGTTGCCAGTTTGTCCTTGTCTCATTTGACCACCAGATCCTAAGTTCAGTTATGCACTTTACCATAATGCGACCTTAAACACACTGGCAGACTTCCAGCCAAGCCCTAAAATCACTTCAAGGGTCAGCGTTATCCATGGGTTCCTGCTAAGACAGTGGAATAGTACTCCCCATGATGGTTTCTTTTGTCTCTGGACTTGTTCATATATTTTTAAAGGCAGTATCTTTCAGGGTTCATTAATCACAAGTCTGATATTGATGTGCATCTGCACTGGTCAGCCACAACATTAAACAATTTGTCTAATATTGTGTAGGTCTCCCTCGTGCTGCCAAAAAAACTCGGACCTCTCTATGCATGACCTGTGGTACAGGGCACCAAGATGTTAGCAGCGGATCCTTTACATTCTGTAAGATGGGGCATCAATGGATCAGACTTGTTTTTCCAGCATATCCCACAGATGCTTGATTGGATTGAGATCTGGAGAACGTGTACACCAATTCCACACTTTGAACTCTTTTTCATGTTCCTCAAATCATTCCAGAACAATTTTTCTTTATGCTGTTGTAAAAGGTCATATGAAGGGGTGTAAGTGGTCTGCAACAATATTTATGTAGGTGGTATGTGTTAAAATAAGTAAGTAATGACAGAACCCAAAGTTTTATAGCAGAATATAGCCAAGAGCATCACCCTGCCTCTTTTGGCTTGCCTTCTTCCCACAGTGCATATTCTTGCTATCATTTCCCCAGATAAATGACACACACGCACCCAGCCATTCACATGATCTAAAAGAAAACATTATTCATCACACCAGACCACCTTTTTCCATTGCTTTTGGCAGAGGACAGGGGTCAGTATGGGCACTCTCATTGATCTGCAGCTATGCAGACCCATACACAGCTAGCTGTGATGCACTGTGTGTTTTGACACCTTTTTCCCTTGGCCATCATTATGTTTTTCAGCAGTTTGCAGTACACTAGCTTTTATGTCTGATCAAATACAACAGGCTAGCTTTGCTCTCCATACACATCAATAAACCTTGTTGTCGGTGCACCAGTTGCCCTCTCTTGGAACAGTTTTGGTAGGGTTGTAACCACTGTGTATGGGAAGCTGAAAACAAGACGTGCTGTTTTGGAGATGTTCTGAATTAGTCATCTAACCATCACAATTTGGCTCCTGTCAAAGTCACTCAGATCCTATACTTGCCCATTTTTCCTGCTTCCAACACATCACCTCCAAGAACTGACTGCTCATTTGCTGCCTAAAATATCCCACCCTTTAACATGTGCCTTTGTAACAAAATAATCAATGTTATTCACATCACCTGTTAGGGGTAATAATGTTGTGGATGGCTGGTGTATCTTTATCATTGTTATATGTGTTGCTGACTGTTTTATTATTGGTTATATTTTTTATCGTTTTGGTAGTCTATGCTTTATTATTTTAGGTATATGTTATTTCATCTGTGCCCCCACTGTGTTGTTAATACCATTAGCACAGTCATTTGTGTACAAGTGCTGGGTATGGCTTCTGGTCAAGTAATCTGCATCAGCCTTGTGTGATGTCAATGTGCTATGTATATAACATGGCAGCAGTACCCAAAACTTGGTGTTTTGGTTTTAATCTATAAAGAAACCTTACAAACCACATTTTTCTTTAGCGTTATGTAAGGATAATCAAACCAAATTATTGTTAAAACATTTGCTTGTACTTTTTTGTCTTTGATTCCTGTTATTTTGTATTGGGCTTTGATGACTGGTATTCTGTAGAGGAGTTCTGAGTACCCTGCTTGCTGAGGCAAGAGAAGCTTATAGTTCTTTGGATGCTTTTTTGGATTCTGTGTGACTTCCAGGATGATGTCTCACTGTGCAAGTGGAGTAATTTTGGCAGGCGGCATCTCCTGAGAGGATTCACATCTGTTCCTGTTTTCTATTTGAAGATTATAGCTCTTACTGTTGTTCTGTGGTGTCCCAGAGGCATAGAAATGTTAAATCTTTGAACTGACAGGTTTACCCATAACTCTAAAGGTAAGTGTCAAAATAACTGAGATGTACAGTATATTCAGTAGACCTGGCTGTGATCAAGCCTGGCCTAGTTGAGTCAATTAACTCTAATTATTCCTTTAATTTAACTAAGGACAATTACTTTTTTATATTGCTGGCTGCATGATCACTCTGTTCATTCAATAAATTAAATAAGTAATAACAATGTCAATGATTTACTCTGGTGCCCCATACCTAATATTATATTTTGTCTGAAGTGTATTCAATGTCAAACATTTTTAGTAATAGAAATAAGTAAAGGATTAAAATAGTGTTTCATGACCAAGGTCATGCCACAGTTGTGTTCATAAGGATTTTATTAAGGGGTCACAATTAGATAGGGCAGAAAAGGGAGAGGAGTCACCTGCCAGAAGTGCTAATGTTCCTTACGTTTGTAATAGTCTAGCTGGAGCACCTGGTGCTGTGCAAGGCAGGGTGAAATAAAGTGTGGTGCTGGCCATGAGAGAAATGTTTTCAGATGTTAGATACTGACACAATACCCACATTTTTGATACTCATCTTCATTACTGACACATGAGCTTTACCACTTGTTCTCATTTCCATTCAGCACAACAGAAAGGAAATCTGACAAAGCTGTTAATTTTTTATTGGTTGGGTGAAGTTCATTGCTCTGTGACAGGCTGAGCCTGTAAATCCATTTAAGATAGATTGTTATTTTTTACAACATATTACACTGAATAGCATACACTTTTGCAGAATATGTTACTCCAAATTAGAAGAGAATGATTATATAGTAGAATTCACAATTCCACTATTCTGAAAAGCTAATGTGCCAGAAATAGATATATTCCTGCATTTTTAGGTCTAAGCAACTATTGGAAAAGTTTACTTTGTATGGAAAATGATCTTTCATCATCATCATCATCATCATCATCATTATCTCTATAGAAAACATATATGGAAAATAACTAAGTAAACTTGAACGGGTTAAAGGTTTCCAGGAAAGGAAAAGTTTGTCAAGTCAGGATAAGGTCTTCACCAGCGACAAAAAACATTTAGTGCTTGGCAAACAAAAGCAGGAAAGGAGTGTAAAGGGATGGACACAAATAATATTAACACAGTAAGCAAAACAAAAATGAAGAAAAGAGAGGATGGGAGGTAGGCAACCTCTGCTTCAAGGAGGATACTGCAATTACAAAGCACTCTTAACTTCTTGTCAGCTTATTTGTGTCATAGATCAACAAGAGTGAGTATATTCACGAAAGAGTCAGCAGACATTGTAATCAACTGCTGCAAAAAAGCAGGAAGATTGAAAGTAATTTGCAGGTGAACACAATGTTTTTAAAAGAGTGTTTGTATAATAAGAGAAATTAATTGTCTTGATTGATGTTCAACATACTGACACACAAAGCCATCATATTAAAAATGGCATTCATTCTATGGCAATCACCATCCACCAAAGAATGCAGGACACCAGCTTTTATTTCTGGTGCTGCCAGAATAGGCTTCTGTGGCTCTCTAAATGAAATACACAGCTGAGAAAATTAATGGTTTAATAAGTAGTGTGGACAGTATAATATTGTAATATTTGTATCCATTATCAAATTTACTTCATGTAATCCAGGGTCATGAGAAGCAAAACCTATCCCAACAGCTGTAGGTGCAAAAAAGCAATCAAGCCTGGCACGGTGCCAATCCATTGAAAAGCAGTAGTGTAAAAGTTTTTGAATATATTTCTAAAGATGCACCAGGTGTGTAATTACAAATTGCACACCAATTAGCAAAACACACTTAATGCGTAATAGTAATAGTAGAAACTAAACAACCCAGCCACAGGGGATGCACAAACCTGTTTGTTTCTTCGTGCCGGTCCCAAGCCCGGATAAATGGGGAGGGTTACATCAGGAAGGGCATCTGGTGTAAAATTTTGCCAGATCAACATGCGGACAACAAGACAGATTTCCATACCAGATGGGTCAAACCCCAGATTAACAACGACCGCCACCAGTACTGTTAGCCAACAGGGTGCTGGTAGAAATTGGGCAACTGTTGGCCAAAGAAGTAGAAGAAGAGGGGGAAGACATGTCTGGAGGAAAGAGGAGAGGAGGAAGATAAAGAGAGTGGAACTGAGGGTAGGAGCTTTCAGTGTTGGTGGTGTTACTGGTAAGGGGAGAGAAACAGCCAATATGATGGAGAGAATGAAGGTGATATATTGTGCTTGCAAGAGACTAAATGGAAGGGAAAGTGGAGTGGAGGTGGATTCAAATTGTTCCATTATGGTGTGGATGGGAGGAGAAATGGGGCAGGAGTTATTCTGAAGGAAATATATTAAGAGTGTTTTGGAAGTGAAAAGAGTGCCAGACAGAGTAATGATTGGTTCAAAGACAAATGCGCGATAGACAAATGTGCACCGACAAATGCGCGCCGACAAAATCACGACGTCAAAATCGTGCCGACAAATGAGCACCGACAAAAACACGCCGACAAATGCGCGATAATTAGTAGTATAAAAGCATAAAAAGTTCTACTTAAATATGGTTTGTAAAACTTAATTTAGATGTCAATATTATGAGATATGAGAAATAAAACATTTTGCTATATATTACATGATACCTGGCTACATATTAGTGGGTCAGCACAGTCAATAGGCTTTCCACAGCTTGTTGATACAGAGATTTTGATTTTCGCGATTTTGTTGTCGCGATTTTGTCGGTGCGCATTTGTCGAAAATCAGTTTGCGGTTTTGTCAGCGCGCATTTGTCGGCCGCGCATTTGTTGGCACGCATTTGTCTATCACGCATTTGTCGGGTTACTGTAATGATTATGAAGCTGGAAATTGGAGGTGTTAACGTTGTTAACATATGCCCCGCAAGTTGGGTGTGCGATGGATGAGAAAGATGATTTCTGGAGTGAGTTGGATGAAGTGATGAACAGTGTACCCAAAGGGACAGAAAGTGGTGATTGGAGCATATTTCAATGGACATGTTGTTGAAGGGAACAGAGGAGATGAGGAGGTGATGGGTAGGTATGGTGTCAAGGAGAGGAATGAAGAAGGTCAGATGATAGCTGATTTTGCAAAAAGGATTGGCATGGCTGTGGTGAATACGTAGAAGAGGGAGGAACATATGGTGACGTACAAGAGTGGAGGAAGATGCACACAGGTAGATAATATTCTATGCAAAAGAGTCAATCTGAAGGGGATTAAAGACTGAAAAGTGGTGGTAGAGGAAAGTGTAGTTAGACAGCATAGGATGGTGGTCTGTAGGATGACGTTGGAGATAAAGAAGAGGAGGAGAGTGAGGGCAGAGCCAAGGATCAAATGGTAGATGTTGAAAAAGGAAGACTGCAAGGTTGAGTTTAGAGAGGAGGTAAGAGAGGCACTGGGTGGCAGTGAAAAGTTACCAGACAGCTGTGCAACTACAGCAGAAGTAGTAAGGGTGACAGCAAGAAGGGTGCTTGGCGTGACATCTGGACAGAGGAAGGAGGAAAAGGAAACCTGGTGGTGGAATGGGGAAGTACAGGAGAGTGTAAAGAGGAAGAGGATGGTGAAGAAGTTGGATAGTCAGAGAAATGCAGAAAGTAGACAAGAGTACAAGGAGATAAGGTGTAGGGTGAAGAGAGAGGTGGTGAAGGCTAAAGAAAAGACATATGATGAGTTGTATGAGAAGTTAGAGACTAAAGGAGGGAGAAAAGGACCTGTACCAATTGGCTAGACAGAGGGACCAAGCTGGGAAAGATGTGCAGCAGGTTAGGGTAATAAAGGATAAAGATGGAAACATGCTCACAAGCATGTGTTGAGAAGATTACTTTGAGAGGCTGATGAATGAAGAGAATGAGAGAGAGAGAAGGTTGGATTATTTGGAGATAGTGAATCAGGAAGTCCAAAAGATTAGCAAGGAGGAAGTAAGGACAGCTATGAAAAGAATGAAGAATGGAAAGGCAGTTGGTCCAGATGACATACCTGTGGAACCATGGAGATGTTTAGGAGAGATTGCAGTGGAATTTTTAACCAGATTGTTTAATGGAATCTTGAAAAGTGAGAGGATGCCTGAGAGGTGGAGAAGTGTGCTGGTGCCGATTATTAAGAATAAAGGGGATGTGCAGAGCTGTAGTAACTACAGGGGGATAAAATTGATGAGCCATAGCATGAAATTATGGAAAAGAGTAGTGGAAGCTAGATTAAGAAGGGAGGTATTGATTAGTGAGCAATATTATTATGGTTTCATGCCAAGAAAGAGCATCACTGATGCAATGTTTGCTCTGAGGGTGTTGATAGAGAAATATAGAGAAGGCCAGAAGGAGTTGCATTGTGTCTTTGTGGACCTGGAGAAAAGATATGACAGAGTGCCCCGAGAGGAGTTGTGGTATTGTATGAGGAAGTCAGGAGTGGCAGAGAAGTACCTAAGAGTTGTACAGGATATGTACGAAGGAAGAGTGATAGTGGACTGTTGAGCTTTGTTGGGCTGAATGGCCTGTTCTTGTCTAGAGTGTTCTAATGGTGAGGTCTGCAGAAGGAGTGACGGATGCATTCAAGGTGGAGGTGTGATTACATCAGGGGTCGGCTCTGAGTCCTTTCTTATTTGCAATGGTGATGGACAGGTTGACAGATGAGATTAGACAAGAGTCCCCGTGGACTATGATGTTTGCTGATGATATTGTGATCTGTAGCGAGAGTGGGGAGTAGGTTGAGGAGACCCTGGAGAGGTGGAGATATGCTCTAGAGAGGACAGGAATGAAGGTCAGTAGGAACAAGACAGAATGCATGTGTGTAAATGAGAAGGTGGTTTGTGGAATGGTGAGGATGCAAAGAGTAGAGTTGGCAAAGGTGGATGAGTTTAAATACTTGGTATCAACAGTACAGAGTAACGGGGATTGTGGAAGAGAGGTGAAAAAGAGAATGCAGACAAGGTGGAATGGATGGAAAAGAGTGTCAGGAGTAATTTGTGACAGATGGTTATTAGCAAGAGTGAAAGGGACAGGACAGTAGTGAGACCAGCTTTGTTATATGGGATGGAGATGGTGGCACTGACCAGAAAGCAGGAGACAGAGCTGGAGGTGGCAGAGTTAAAGATGCTAAGATTTGCATTGGGTGTGACGAGGATGGACAGGATTAGAATTGAGTACATTAGAGGTTCGGCTCAGGTTGGAAAGTTGGGAGACAAAGTCAGAGAGGCAAGATTGTATTGGTTTGGACATGTGCAGAGGAGAGATGCTGGGTATATTGGGAAAAGGCAATGGCAAAAGGAAAAATGGCAATTTTAGAGCTGCCATGAAAGAGGAAAAGAGGAAGGCCTAAGGGGAGGTTTATGGATGTGGTGAGAGAGGACATGCAGGTGGTGGGAGTGACAGAGCAAGATGTAGGTGATCCGCTGTGGCAATCCCTATCGGGAGCAGCCAAAAGAAGAAGAAGAAGAAGTAATAGTAGAAACTAAACGAACATTTAGCAAAAAAGTGTAAAGTAAAATTAAACATAGTAGAAACATATAATGCAGATAGTGTTGTTTTTACCATGACATATAGCCATCAACCAAGTTTATTTCTGTATAACACCTTTCTGAAGTGAAACAGCATTCTAAGGCAATTTATAATAATAGAGATAAAGTGCAATGGTTGTAGTTGGGTATAGTGATCATAGTTTCTTTGATAATACAGTATATTATCAGAAGTGGAATTTTATTGACTGAAAAACTCTTAAATGATGGGAGTATTATTATTTACATGTTATTTTTATGTAAATCCAATATTTGTAGCTAAATAAAAAACACAATCTAGTAAGATACTGGAAAAAATAACATTTTTAATTAACAGGTCTTCAGTGTTCACTTACACCATCAGGTCTCAATGTCTGTTGTATTTTAAGGACAAATAATTACTAAGTATCAATATATTCCCAAGCTATAAAACTAACATGATAATTGTGAATGCTGCAAGCAGTATTTCATGTGATGTAATAAAACTGCCATTCTCTGACATTCCATTGAAAAGTAAAAAAAGTATTAAATACATGGTTCATTAGAGATAAATATGCTACTGACCAAAGCATGTTTTTAGCAATTTTTTATATAGATTGTCTTCATTGACACACTAAGACACAACATAATATGCAAGAAGAAAATCTAATGTAACAGTTTATTTTACTTTATTTGCTTCCCATTTGGAATTCCAAGAATTTATAAAAGGAAACAATAATATAATACCACCTTCATCTAGGGTAGATGGGGAAACTTGTCTTAATGTCATAAAAATGCTCCTAAAACAATACCTATCAGAATAAAGTTGCCTAACTGCCTTCTAGGTTTTTCACACTTACTTATCTAAAGCTAAAATGACTTTTGTATGTTACTATTTAAATTAATTGATTTTTGTTGGGAACAAGCTTGATTAGCCAATTAAGTTCAGTATAAAGTAAGTTCACTTGGAGTCTTCAGGCATCTCTGTAATCCAACCACTATATATAGACAAATGACACAGGTGCTCAGGAAATCTGTTCCCACTCTGCCAATCATAATCGGACTGTATCCTCTTAAATATCACACAAAGGAAAATGATTTAAAAGCTGGTTCCTGGCCAGTAATGTAGCACGAGGTTCCAGTGGGACTGTTTATATTGTTCATCACTTGGTCTTGCTGTGCCTCCTGTCCTCTACCCTAGCAATCCAACCCATTATTAAATAGAGATGTTAAGTACATATGTGTAATTTAGCTGTAAAGCTGCATTTATTGATAAGAAAAATGACATACTTTTATGGGTTGAAGCAAAGATATAGTTGGGTTTTGTTTTAAAAACAAAAAGACAAAAGCAATATATTATTCTTTACAGTAACAAACGGAATATCCAAGACTGTCTAGCAGTGATTCCTAATAACAAAAGGACTTAAGAGGAAGCCCTCATTAAAGTATAATTGACAGGACTCACACATACAGTAGGTTATAGACTGTGGGACTGTAGATTTTGAAAAATAAATTTTAATTTGGTTAATGAATGATCAGTTTTGCCTTCGGCAATATCAATAATTAATCGAATAATTCGGCAATGCTCCTACTTTATTTACCTTACCTTTCTCTGTTGTAGGAGGTGGTCTCTGGCATTTAAACTTATATCAAGGTAACTGAAGCACACTCATTTTAAGAAACAGAATAATACAATTCTGAACAACAATGCAAAAAACAAGAGTTATAGAAATATAATGACTGCATATATATTTTGACATATAAGACAGAATACGTACAGACTAGACAGACAAACATATAACATAGAAAGGCTGGCTCTTCAATTGATATTTATAGTTATAATTTATCTTGGCACAGATAGCTTTACAGTACCAAGTCTTTACAGATGTCCAGTGTTATGTGGAGTTGTAGCTTTATTGTTGATCCAGGTTTAAGTGTGAGATTCTTCATGTATTGGAGTGCACTCTTTCTCTTTGCTGCATGATCCTTGTCAGGGCTGTGTCAGCTTGGTTTCTGTTGTTAGGCCCTTTGCTGTGCCATCTTCAACTTAGAGTTTAGATGCTGCAGTCCCCTTTATGAAATTATGGCTATTTCTCAGCCTTCAGACTGGCTCAGTGTTTAGCTTGGCAAACTGGATCTCAGCTCTCAGGTTCACAAAGAGAAGAGTTTGTGAGATTCAGCATTTCCAAGGAGAAGTGGCTCGTAACTGTTTAGGTTTCAGAAGGTCATTTTGCATATTCCCCCTCCCTAGGGCAATCACCATGGAATTCAGTGAGTGTCCAAAAAATATCCCAGAGAACTTCTGCCTTCTGCCTCCCATAATAGATGCGGTGCATGTGATTTTATAAGAAAGCTGAACCTTCTCCTGATTGGATTAAAGTCACTTCCAGTTACAAAATCAGTGTCTTCTATTAAGCGAGTTCTTCTGTCCATCTTAGTTGTCATCCCTTCAATTCTAGGTCTTTGTCCTTGCTTGAATCCATTTTGCGCCTTCTGGCTCAAGAGATCTGCAGAGGGGCCTCTGCAGAGGTGTCAGTGCATCTCTGATTTACAACTTTGTTATCACACAAAGTCTAGGCAGAACCCAGTACAAGATGGAGTTACTTAGTTTGAAATGTGAGTGGGGGAAGGAGCAGCTGAATGTCTGCATCCCTGTTAAATCTGCTTTCTTCACAGGTATGGTGTGCTACCAAGGCCAAGCAGAATGGGCAATGCCCACTTTGTCCTACAGGACATCTGGATCAATAAATCAGAACAATTTAATTGAATTATACAGAAATTAGGAAACAGTATCCATTTATTCTATGTCTGGTTTAGAGTTAAATAGAGACATTTGCTTTTGTTAAAAATCACCTTCTCTTTCATTAATGCTAGATGATTGTGCCTGATTTGAGAGCATCTTCTTCTATCACCCTGTTTATCATCATAAAACCCTGTTTATTTAAAACAATTACAACATTAAAACATGAACACAATAAAACAGATGTTTTAAATCTTCTTATTTTCAGAACCCTGCATACTGCATGGAATTAATATTCCAAATTCAAACATTCAAATTATTTATTACTGGCAAAAAAACCTCAGTGAAACCGATTTAAATAGAATATGTGAGAGTATTGTATTGCTTTGAGACAGTTAAACAGCAGACATTATTATGCTCCCTGCAAGAAGTAACGATAGAAACTGCTGAAGAAAAAAACCCAAAAGATGGTAGCTGAGCTGGGAGATAAAATCGATCAATCTAAGAAATGACTAGTAGATCTTTTAATCTAGGCCCTTTTACAAAGACAATTCAATCAGACATACTGTACTTATAATAAAGGATGACAATAGTGAAAAGGAAACCATTCCAGTCACTCTTCTCTGGATCTTTTCTAGCGCTGATATGTCCTTTTTGTAGCCTGGAGACCAAAACTGCACACAGTACTCCAGATGAGGCCTCATCAGTACATTCTAAAACTTGTGCATAAACTCCTTGGACTTATACTCCACTAATCATGCTATATAGCCTAACATTCTATTTGCCTTCTTAATGGCTCCTGAACACTGTCGAAAAGTTGACAACGTAGAGTCCACTATGACTCTTAAATCCTTCTCATAAGGTGTACTCTTGATTTTCAGACTTCCCATTGTGTATTCAAACCTAACATTTTTACATTCTATGTGTAATACTTTACATTTACTGAAATCAAATTTCATCTGCTACAAATCTACCCAAGCCTGTATGCTGTCCAAGTCCTTCTGGAATGATTTAAAAGGTTCCAAAATTATCTGCCAATAAACCTATCTTGGTATCATCTGCAAACTTAACCAGCTTCTTATTTATATTCCTATCTAAATCATTTAAATATTTTACAAATAGCAGAGGCCATAGAACTCACCCCTGTGGAACACCACTCTTAACATCAGCCAATTCTGATAAGGTTCCTCACACCACATCTCTCGGCTTCCTGTGTCAGAGTCAATTCTGCACCCATCTAAAAATATCACCCTGAACTCCCATTTCTTTTAGTTTGATGCCCAACATCTCACGTGGCATGTTATCAAATGCTTTCTGAAAGTCAAGATGAATAATATCATACTGTATGCTCCACTTTGATCATATCCTTCTTGTTGCTTCCTCATAGAAGATCAGCATATTAGTAAAATATGACCTCCCTCTTCTGAACCCATGCTGACTGTTCAGAAAAACTCCTGCACTTGCCATGTGCTGCTCAATCTTATCCTTAATAATTCCTTTCTTTAACTTTCCTGTGATGTATGTTAAGCTTACTGGCCTATAGTTTCTTGGATTTGCCTGTTGGCCCCTTTTACATAATGGGATCATCTTTGCCATTTTCCAGTCCTTCAGAATTTCGCTAGTGCAGAGTGACTTCCTAAAAATATGTGATTACTTAAGGGTAAATATTATCTGGTCCTGGTGATTTGTTTGATTTCAGCCTATTTAACCTGAGCAGTACTTCTCTCTCTACAATTTCCAAATCCTTCAGTACCTCCTTAGTAGTCCCGTTTAGAGAGTCTATCCACTTCTTCACTTATGAAGACCTCAGAAAAATGCAAGTTTAGTGCGTCTGCTATTTCACTGACTGAATCTTTTAATTCCACTTTACTATTCCTGATGGACTTCACCTCCTCCTTGACTGTTCTTTTACTAGTAAAATGCTGAAACATTTTCATGGATTTAGCTAGTAATTAAATCAATCTAAGGAGTCAGAACTTTGGGTTTGAGTTACATTTGCATTTGAGTGTTGGACATTTTGGTTCTTTTTAATTTTTGGCTTCAACCTTGCTAGTTTTTGGCAGCAATTTTTCTTTGTTCCAACTCTATTCAGAGTGCTACCTTTGTGACATAGCTTTATCACCACTAACAATACACAAGTGGACAGGCCTCCCAATTCTGCAGATGCTCATCTAACAGGGCTACAAGATGAATCTGAATTAAAGGTTTTTCAGACTCCAGCTTAATTAAGGGACAGAGTTTTACTCATTATTGTTGGAATCCCCTTCTTTGTCTTCATATATTTGGACAGGTATTAGCTAAGGTTTTTTCCCTGATCTTCAAACCTCTCTTTTTTGTTTTATGTTTCCTTTTTGTCTCAATATTGTGATTTTTTTATTTTGGCTTTTTGACTTACTATTATTAAACTTTGAAATGTTGCCCTTTTGTGTGTGCTTGGCCTTCTCCGCCCTAATTAAAATTTTTAATTATTTTTTAGTTTTAGGAAAAAGGTAATGTTTGGCATTTTTTTGTCTAATAATATCTGCATTTTGACTTTTGAATTTTTTTTCTTGGTTGTCATAGCTTTGTCTGAGTATTAGCAAATTGGAATTAATCAATTTATTAAGCTTTAAGCGTTTTTTTACATAAACCATTTCCCAGGGCTAACTGTTGTGACGGATGGCCAGGACCATTACGGAAGGACCGAGGGAGAGAGCACAGTGTGGGCATTATCTCCCCCGGGACACTAGAGGCCAGTCACTCTGGGTTGCTGCAGAACCATAAATTCCTACAGGGCCTGCTAGGAGTTGGAGCAGCCCCGTTGGGTTCTGTGGGCACCGCCGGGGGGTGCTGCAGAGACAATGGAGTCCTTTGAGGCACCCAGAAGTGCTGCTGGAAGAAGGTCAAGTAACACCTGGAGTACATCCGGGTGAATTATAAAAGGAGCCCCCTCACTCCAGAGTAGGGAGGAGGTGGACAAAGCTTGCTGGAGGAGAAGTGGAGACGGAGTAAGAGACAAAGAAGAAGAAAGAATTGTGTTTATGTGAGCATTTGGTGCCTGTACTGTGCTGTGCAGTGGGGAGCAAAAGAAAAGTGTTTCCCCGTTTAAAATAAAAGTGTGCTGTGTGGTAAGACTGGGCTCTCTGTCTGTTGTGTCCGGGTTTGGGGAGCTGTACATCCCCTGGTGATCCACACTGCCTTTTCTTTTATACATACTAACATAATAACTAAGGCTTGTAAATGAGAAGAAATCATGCATCAAAACAGTACGAAGGATTTTATCTTGAACATAATTTACATACAAGTTATACACATGTATTTAGTACTTCTGAAACTATTCCATAGCATTATGTGCTCTTTTGAAATTAAATGTGGATTACTGCTTTATTTTAATAATTAATGTGTGCCTAGTTCTTATATCCATCAACATTCAACACTAAAGAGTAATCATTGTAGGTACAGTAACCTTAAAAATAAACATTTACAGAATGCAGCCAAGGTGATAATGTTGTTATTGACCTGAGATTGCATAAATCATGATAAAATGAAAAGGTTTGTCAAACTATTACCAGAAAGCATACAATTATGTGAATTCCAAAAATACCTAATTTTGAGTTCTAAAGAAATATCACTATAAATTTTCCACTGCCCTGCGGTGGGCTGGTGCCCTGCCCGGGGTTTGTTCCTGCCTTGCGCACTGCGCTGGCTGGGATTGGCTCCAGCAAACCCCCATGACCTTGTGTTAGGATATAGCAGGTTGGTGAATGACTGACTGACTGACTGACTAATTTTCCACTTCTCCTGTCATATATACTGTTTCCGATTTCTGAGATGTATTTAGGTAGTAAAATATAAACTAATATATAAACCTACAGGCACTGGGATTGTATCTGAAAAAAAATAATTCTGGAACATGTACATATTGAAAACAGCATTCTTTGAAAGACTTGAGAGAAGGCATAACAGAAAAGTACTTGGTCTCATCTCAAACTCTCCCCCTAAGGTTGGAAGAGCAATCATTTGGAAAGTGTGTTTTGCAACAGAGATCCTCAAGGAACTACTATAAAATAGGCAAGAAGCCAAATGCATTAAAAGGTTTTCCTTACCTTTAAATATGCTGAATATTAGGAGAGGCAAGAATAATAGTCAGCTAATGTCAGTGTCACTAGTCAAGATAGCTGGAGAGGTGACAATCATCAAGCAGTAACTGAACAAAGGAATGAAATTAAGGCTATAGCAAAAATATTGCAAAAGTTATTCCCAACTATTAGCTCACATGCTTTTAATTTAATTGCAATACGAAAAGGGAATCCAACCCTATTACTATTAAAAATGCATGTTCTTATTACAAGAAGTAAATACATCTGAGAGAAAACTTGTACTCCTGGGAGTATACTGGCACAAAGAAAGTGTGACCAGAAACATAAAATAAATGAAGTGGAGATGAAGTATTTGAAGTGACAGATAAGGTGACATGGTCAATGAACTGAATAGTTCATTTATGGTATGTTTTGTGACATTCTTAGTGGCTACTCTTTAAGTTCTGTCACTCTGTACTAATTCATTACTAGAACAATCATGAATTCAAATATTAATATGAATAAAAAAGGGCAAGAAAGCAATTCAAAATGTAATCTAAATCATGGGCATGGAAATCAAACTGAATTAAAATAAGATAATAGCATGTCCATTTCTGTGAAATTAGCATAACATAACACAATGAAAACACCATATATGGCTAGAATGTTTCTTTAATCTGCCCTGTCAGTACCAAAGGTTCACTGGAAAAGATATCCATCCATCCATCCATTATCCACCGCTTATCCGAGGTCGGGTCGTGGGGGCAGCAGCCTAAGCAGGGAACCCCAGACCTCCCTTTCCCCGGCCACCTCCTCCAGCTCCTCTGGGAGGACCCCGAGGCGTTCCAAGGCCAGCCGAGAGATATAATCCCTCCAGCATGTCCTGGGTCTGCCCTGTGGCCTTCTACCAGTGGGGCATGCCCGGAACACCCCCCCAGGGAGGCGTCCGGGGGGCATCCTAACCAGATGCCCGAACCACCTCAACTGACTCTTCTCAATGCGGAGGAGCAGCGACTCTACTCCGAGTCTCTCCCAGATAACTGAACTCCTCACCCTGTCTCTAAGGGAAAGTCCAGACACTCTGCGGAGAAAACTCATTTCGGCCGCTTGTATCTGCGATCTTGCTCTTTCGGTCACTACCCAAAGCTCGTGGCCATAGGTGAGGGTAGGAACGTAGATCGACTGGTAAATCAACAGCCTCACCTATTGGCTCAGCTCTCTCTTCACCACGATGGACTGTTGCAGGGCCGTCCCAAAAGCCAGTTTTGGCAACCAAGGGTCAGAACGCCAGAGTTTAGAAAAGATAATGGAGAGTAATTAAAAAATATATTTTCTTTGTTAAGTGTATTGCCTATACCAACCAATTGTTGGATTTGTGAAGGGAGGTACATTCACTACCTGCAATGGCTACTGGATACCATTTAATGCTAAATCAAAAAGATAAACTAAACACAAGTGAATTAATCCATAGGAATCGATGAAACAAATACTAACAAGTAAAGTAATCAAAGCAAACTCAGAATCTCAAGATGCCAAAAAACTGCAATGAATGTTGAATTTGAAAAATACTTCAGAACGGACTGCTTTGCTGTATGGATACATTTTTATTAAATATGGGTGAATGCTGATGAGCAGGAGATAACAATGACAGCACATGTGAGCCACAACTGGCAAAACAGAGCTCCAGTGTAATAGTCAGGGATAACTGCCACCAGTACAAGAAAAGCTCCATCACTCTCAGAATTTAAATCAAAGCTGGACAATCATCAATCTAATGTTGTGCATTGAAATCCCACATCTGGCTTTTTTGCTTAAAAGATAAACATTCTTGTATATGTATGGTTCACTCTTTGGATATTCCCCATCTCCAAAGATATGCATTTCATACTGATTGCTGATTCTAAATTGGCCCTGTGTGGTGTGGGTGGATGTGTGTTTGTGTGTGATTAAGCACTGGAATGGACTGCCACCACACCAAGTGTTAATTCCTGCCTTGCAGTTGATATTGTCTGAACAGACTCCCTGGCAAAACTGAACTAAACTATGTTATGCTGCTGTTACAGTTGCTAACATTACTGCTTATATTGCTATAATTGTCTTTTAATTAGATATGGTAATTGTTTTCATTAGCCTTTATTACATTTTTCTTATTTTATTTCTGCTCTCATCTTGGCAATTGGTCTGCCATAAAGTGCATGTGTAAGGTGAGAGGTAGGGTAGTCACGGTGTCTTCAGATTTTACTGCAGGCCTCAGCACTCACAGGGAGAGGAGGCCTAGCCCCACTCCTAAAGGATGGCATCGGTCTTGCCTTCCTCAGGCTGGAGATCATAAAACTATGGCAGTCGAAACCAGACGGTCATTTATTGACCCTAAGACAAGCAGACAGACAGTGCTCTTGATAATGAAGCCTCTTTTGTAATAATTGAAATGAGAAATGTGTGGGCAAAACAGCACACATAAATTTGTGTTTTTTATTAT
Source organism: Erpetoichthys calabaricus (assembly GCF_900747795.2). Classification (NCBI taxonomy): domain Eukaryota; kingdom Metazoa; phylum Chordata; class Cladistia; order Polypteriformes; family Polypteridae; genus Erpetoichthys; species Erpetoichthys calabaricus. The sequence goes on from NC_041399.2 coordinate 126,061,312, forward strand.
TTTTGGAAACAGGCACTTAAGGGGAACAGCTGGAGTGGTTCCCCAACAACTGAACCCATATCAGACTGATACTTTACAATGTTTAGTCTTGCTATGTTTGCAATTATTGTATAGCATTCTGGGCTCAGGTTTGAAGCCGATTTAAAGAAATATGCCTTCAAAGAATCTCTAGAATTGGTCTAGGTTGTAAAATATTGTTTTTCCATCAATTCTTAATCAGCATCTTTATTATGTCTAGACTAGATATGTTCACACACACACACACACACTGTGGTGGATGGTTGGGACCCTTGCCCAGCCGGGACGCCGCCACGCTGGGAGCACTGAGGGAGCAAGTGTGGCCAGAGCATTACCTCCCCCAGAACATTAGATGGCAGCCCCCCTGGGTTGCAGCGGTGCCTCTGACTTCCACACGGCTTCATGGGAGTTAGAGTTTGGTACAGCCCTGTTGGGATCCGCAGGCACCACCAGTGGGTGCTACAATTACTGCTCAGCCCTAGAGAGTAGCTTTTCCATCACACCCAAAAGTGCTGCTGGAAACGCATCATCAGACACCTGGAGCACTTCTGAGTGTCCTATATAAGGGGCCAGCAGACACTACTCTAAGAGCCAGAGTTGGGAGGAGGAGGACAAAGCTTTCTGAGGAGGAGTGGAGGAGAAAGAAGGACTGAGAGATAAGGAAGAAAAGAGAGTGAGAGACAAAGAAGATAAAAAGAGTAAAGAAAGTGTATGTTTGGGCTGTTGGGGACAAAGTGAATAAAAATCACGTGTGCTTTGGTATTGGTGTCATTAGCGTCTGTCTGTGATCCGGGCCGGAATTTTCAAAATACACACACACACAACAGGGGTGCGGAAATCCAACGCCTGACTCGTCCGACACAGGTAAATTGACCGTTGTACAAGTTTTTCTGTTTCAGTTGTCCACGGACAAGTGCAATTTTCTGGAGAAAAAAGAATTATATGTGCTGGGCAGGGCACATTTTTACTACTACTTTCAAATTTTAAACATTTGGGTACGTACTTCGTGCGGAAACAGTCTACTTAGGCATGTTCTTCATGTCTCAAATTGGTCTTCAATATTGTTTACAAAATGACGGCTGATTTTTCAAAGGGGAAGCACTCTTACGGTCTTACATAAGTATTTTACCCTACTATTTACACGCTTGGAGATGCGGTCATTTTTTTTCATGCCAACATTATGATGTAATCTGATGATTTTTCATTACAATCGATAACTTTTATATATTACCAGTAACGGCATACTGCACGATAACGTGCAGTGAATACACTTGATTTGAGCATTCCTAGTTTTCATCCTCTTTCTCTGTACGTTTAGCATTCGTTTGCTCAGTTTCATGTACTTGCTGCTTCCTGAGCAGCCCATCTTTTCTCCACCCTACCGGCCGCTGCTTCTCTTCTTTCGTTGGCATCTTTTTGCGTTAAAACTGATTTAAGTTAGTTTTTGTGTTGCAATTACTTAGTACGTTTTCCTTAATTTTTCACTTAAGCTGGCACTTAAGTCTTGAATCTGCCTCAAGAATGATTAGCGAAGGTGGTGGGGAATGAGAATGGCGCCCATACGCATGCACCGCCCTGCTGCGCGGTGCCGAGAGTCAACAATAAAATAAAAATATAAAGAGTAATACAAATCATCACCCCGAAAGCGGATAGTAGACATCACGTAGTATATGTGTACCAAATTTCAAGTCAATAGGTTTGCGAGCTACAGGTGATTTAAAATCTTGGACAGACAAATGAACAGCCACAGTAGCGTATTATATAAGAAGATTGATAAAATTCATTGTTTCTACATAAAAATGCGGTCATTTTACTTACAATGCAAATGTTTTCACCACATAACAAAGCTTGTTAGGTTGTTAATCTTTCCTGAAATTTGCGATTTCGCGTAGGTTGTGATATATTGAGGAGTTAAGAAATTTATTGTGTGACAACATCAATTTTGATGAGCTATCTATAGATAGTTTTTGATTAGAGAATTTTTCATATAAAACAAGTTGGTTTCGCGCTGTCAGTTTATTAAAAATAAAGAAGAAGACATTCTAATGGTTTCCAAATGTTATGAAATATCTATAAAAATCTTCACTTAGACGCAATTATTTTTTCTTCTTGTGAGAGATTATTCTCCAATATGAATTTAGTAAAGAGTTCTCTAAGAACCCGCCTGACTCAGGAAAACCTTCAAAACCAGATGCGCATTGTTGTTGATGGCAAACCTTTAGAACAGTTTGACCTACTACCAGCTGTGGAATTCCAGCTGTCAACAGGCACATCACTCATAAAAAAACTGAAAAGTCATCAGCATCCACTTCTGCAGGACCATCAGTCCAGGAACCATGCAGTTCAGCTCAAGCAGAAATGAACAGCATTCAGCCCATGCTGTCTGAGATGGTAAAGATTCTTGGGGGAAAAGATGTTGCAAGACAAAGACATGGCAGAAAATGAATCAGGACAGTGTTCTGTTATGTAACTGTAATATGTGAAACAGAACTAGTGTAGCTATAATGAAGGCATTGTTTATTAGTTAAAAATGACAAGGGAATCTTTTATATAATGTTCTAGAGCAAGGTGGCAAAATACTACTCCCTGAAAGAACTTATTTCAGTTTTAAAATGGAAGGCAGTTTTGGTATCAATAAAAGAGATCAGAAAAAATAAACTAGTTTTCACTTTTGTTATTTGTTTATGGGCAAGTGAATTTAACTGGTGGACAAGTGGATTTTCTAAGTTTACTTGTCCGTGGACAAGTAGAAAAAAATTTTATTTCCACACCCCTGCACAAACAACTCCAAAGCTGAATAAAGACTTTTTAAATCTGTATTGAGGATTTGTTCTGTTCTGTGTATTGTATTGTATTGTATTGTATTGTATTGTATTGTATTGACCCCCTTCTTTTGACACCCACTGCACGCCCAACCTACCTGGAAAGGGGTCTCTCTTTGAACTGCCTTTCCCAAGGTTTCTTCCATTTTTTCCCTACAAGGTTTTTTTTTGGGAGTTTTTCCTTGTTTTCATATAGAGAAAAGCCAAGCAAAATTACACCTTTTATTGGCTAACTAGAAAGATTACAATATGCAAGCTTTCGAGGCAACTCAGGCCCCTTCTTCAGGCAAGATGTAAACAGATGTTTACATCTTGCCTGAAGAAGGGGCCTGAGTTGCCTCGAAAGCTTGCATATTGTAATCTTTCTAGTTAGCCAATAAAAGGTGTAATTTTGCTTGGCTTTTCTCTACATTCATAATGGCTAACACGGTACAACACCCTAGTACTACTTGTTTTCATAGAGAGTCAAGGCTGGGGGGCTGTCAAGAGGCAGGGCCTGTTAAAACCCTTAGCGGCACTTCCTGTGTGATTTTGGGCTATACAAAAATAAATTGTATTGTATTAAATAAATTGTTTGATTTTGTAAATTTTCTTTGTTCTTTGTCTTCTAATGTTATTTTGATGGGTGATTTTAATACTCATATGGACACTGTTATTAATAATCTTACAAGGGATTTTATATCATGCCTCAATAGTATTGGTGATCATTGGTGATTTATAGACTATCCTACACACTTTAAAGGCCATATTCTCAATCTTATTTTTTCTTATTCTCAATGTTACAGTCATATGAAAAAGTTTGGGAACCCCTCTTAATTCTTTGTATTTTTGTTTATCATTGGCTGAGCTTTCAAAGCAGCAATCTTCCTTTTAATATATGACATGCCTTATGGAAAGAGTAGTATTTCAGCAGTGACATTAAGTTTATTGGATTAACAGAAAATATGAAATATCCATCATAACAAAATTAGACAGGTGCATAAATTTGGGCACCCCAACAGAGATATTACATCAATACTTAGTTGAGCCTCCTTTTGCAAATATAACAGCCTCTAGATTCCTCCAATAGCCTTTGATGAGTGTCTGGATTCTGGATGGAGGTATTTTTGGCCATTCTTCCATACAAAATCTCTCCAGTTCAGTTATATTTGATGGCTGCCGAGCATGGACAGCCTGCTTCAAATCATCACATAGATTTTCAATGATATTCAAGTCAGGGGACTGTGACTGCCATTCCAGAACATTGTGCTTCTCCCTCTGCATGAATGCCTCTGTAGATTTCAAACTGTGTTTTGGGTCATTGTCTTGTTGGAATATCCAACCCCTGGGTAACTTCAACTTTGTGACTGATGCTTGAACATTATCCTGAAGAATTTGTTGATATTGGGTTGAATTCATCCAACCCTCAACTTTAACAAGGGGCCCAGTCCTTGAACTAGCCACATAGCCCCACAGCATAATGGAACCTCCACCAAATTTGACAGTAGGTAGCAGGTGTTTTTCTTGGAATGTGGTGTTCTTCTTCCGCACTTTTTGTTATGACCAAATAACTCAATTTTTGTCTCATAAGTCCGAAGCACTTTGTTCCAAAATGAATCTGGCATGTCTAAATGAGCATTTGCATACAACAAGCGACTCTGTTTATGGCGTGATTGCAGAAAGGTCTTATTTCTCATCACCCTGCCATACAGATGTTCTTTGCGCTGAATTGTAGAACGATGTACAGATACACCATCTGCAGCAAGATGTTTTTGCAGGTCTTTGGAGGAGATCTGTGGGTTGTCTGTAACCATTCTCACAATGCTGCACATATGCCGCTCCTGTATTTTTCTTGGCCTGCCAGACTTGGGTTTAACAGCAATTGTGCCTGTGGCCTTCCATTTCCTGATTACATTCCTTACAGTCGAAACTGACAGTTTAAACCTCTGAGATAGCTTTTTGTAGCCTTCCCCTAAACCATGATACTGAACAATCTGAACAACAATGCTTTGAGGATCCCATGCTGTCACTCTTCAGAGGAGAGTCAAAGGGAAGCACAACTTGCAGTTGACCACCTTAAACACCTTTTCTCATGATTGGACACACCTGTCTATGAAGTTCAAGGCTTAATGAGCTAATCCAACCAATTTGGTTTTGCAAGTAATCAGTATTGAGCAGTTACATGTATTCAAATCAGCAAAATTACAAGGGTACCCAAATTTTTGCACAGCCAGTTTTTCACATTTGATTTAATTTTATACAACTAAATACTGCTTCACTAAAAATCTTTGTTCGGAAAACACCCCAGTACTCAGATGTTACTAGAAAATGAAACACATACCACTGTTATCTTTTTTGTTAAAAGTAGAATAAATTATTATGCAGGCTGAGAGGGGTTCCCAAACTTTTTCATATGACTGTATTTGCTATTATTACAAAATCCAAGCCCTCTACCTGTCAGTTGGATCCAGTCCTACTTATTTAGTTACATTCTGTTAAACTTCTCTTTCCTCTTTAATAACTAACATCACACATTCTTCCCTTATCTCTGGTCTTGTTCCTTTATCTTTTCAAACAGCTGTAATAACTCTAATTCTCAAGAAATCTGGATTGGACCCCTACACCTAAATAATTATCACCAATCTCAAATTTACCTATCCTTTCAAAAACACTTCAAAAAATACTGATGTCCAGGTTCACTCTTATCTTACTGAGTATCATTTGTTTGAACAATTTCAGTCCGGCTTTCATCCATTTCACAGTACGTAGACAGCCCTGGTCAAAATCACTAATGATCTGCTGATGGCAGCTAACTCTGAGCTGTTAACCATACTTGTGCCCTTGATCTGAGTTCTGCCTTTGACACAATATCTCATGATATTCTCCTTGAGATATTAAAATCAATTGGCATTATTGGCTCTCCACAGGCCTGGTTTAAATTGCATCTTTCAGATACAGTTTGTACAACTAAAAAATAACAGATCACAGATTTGCACAGTTGTTATTGGTGTTCCCCATGGCTCTGTTTTGGGCCCCTTTCTATTTATTATTTACCTTCTGCCTCTTTGTCATATCTTTAGGAAATTTGATATTCACTGTTATGCTGGCAACACCCAGCTCTATTTGTCTAATAAGCCTAACTCCACTCATCCACCTTCTTCCCTCTCTGACTGTCTGCAGGAAGTTAAATCATGGCTGTCTGCTAATTTTCTTAAATTAAATAGTGATAAAACAGAGATTCTTCTGGAAGGAACTACATCTTTTTTGGACAAATGTGACAATATTTCATTGACTATTGATAATTCTCTAATCTCTTCTTCCTCCCAGGTTAAGAGCTTAGGTGTTATTCTCGATAGTACCTTAAAATTTGAGTCACATATTAATAATATTACTCTGTCTGCATATTTCCATCCACGTAATATCAGCCATTTACTCCCATCTCTTTCAGCTACCAGCACTCCTATTCTTGTTCATGGTTTGGTTACATCTCATATTGATTATTGTAATTCTATATTTTCTGGTCTTCCTCACAAACTCCTTTACAAACTTCAATTGGTTCAGAATGCTGCTGCTTGTATTATTACTAGAACCCCTTCCATTAACACATTACAATATCACATTGATTTTAAGGTCCTGCTCATTACTTACAAGACCCTCCATAATCTGGCACCTCCTTATCTTTCTGATCTTCTCCATATCTCTATTCCTTACCATAACTTTAGATTTTCTTCCTCTATCAATCTTATTATACCTCCTGCTCGCTTGACTGGGGTTTAGAGCTTTCAGTCCAGCGGCACCTGGAACTCTCTCCCACAAGATATTCGTAATATTGACTGACTTCCTACCTTTAAATCTCACCTTAAAACACATCTTTTTAAGCTGCCTTATTCCTTTTGATATAAATTTTGCATGATAAATTTAAATTTAGTTTTATTATTGTATTTATTTTGGATTTATTGTACTGTAATATTCTGTTAATTTTATATTGTGACTATTGTTATTAATGTGTTCTGTAAGGTGTGTAATGTGCCTTGAAATGAGCCTATAAATAAAATAAATTATTATTATTATTATTATTAAGTGTTAGTGAAGCATGCCAAGGTGATGATTTTGCTTTGAATGTGCTTGGTAGCTTTTGTCACTGGATCTCCAGGGCTTAAGAGAGAAATATTAGACACAGATAATCCTTTAAAGAATTTAAGTTTGTTCATAAATGACGGCATATTAGCTGTAATTCTGACTGAGTCTAAGATACAGTATATACACAGCAGCTAATACAACAGCACACACTGCACCAAATTCCAGGCTGTATGAGTCTGATGTCCATTATGATGAGCTGCTGCATTTCTTTGCACTTTTTGTATATCATGATGTAATTCAAACACTTGAAGTTGGAATGTACTAGTTAACAAAACCTTTACCATATTGACAGAAAAATCACGAGTGAGTAACGTTTCCGTTTATTTCTCAGGTGTATGCATTTCGTTGACAATAATTCATCTGCCACTTCTTACAGGAGTAATCTTTTTGAAAATAAAACAGCACTGATCAAGAGACTGATGGTCAACATGCAGGATCAGCATATTGTTGCTGACCAATCACTTTTGCTTTAAAACTGTTATATGAAATGTTGTATGTACAAATACTGTTTCCTGAGTTGACAATGTCTCTACTGAATTACCGGTATGTAGGTGAAGAGAGTCTGCCAACTGGTGAAAAACTAAACATACTAATGTGTTTTTGTATTTATTCTGTTTGCATTAATTTATCTTTTTTTAGTTTCACTTTTACAGCTGAAATACCTGATATTGTGAACATAATCCAGTGGTTGAATTATGTTTTAACATATTTGTCCCCCTCTTTTTAATCTTTCTCTTTCTCTCAAAATAGATAGTTGAAATATCACATTCTTCCTGTTCTTAACAACAGCTATGTCTATATATATATATATATATATATATATATATATATATATATACTAATAAAAGGCAAAGCCCTCACTGACTGACTGACTGACTGACTGACTGACTGACTGACTGACTCACTCACTCACTCACTCACTCACTCACTCACTCACTCACTCACTCACTCACTCATCACTAATTCTCCAACTTCCCGTGTAGGTAGAAGGCTGAAATTTGGCAGGCTCATTCCTTACAGCTTACTTACAAAAGTTAGGCAGGTTTCATTTCGAAATTCTA